>NW_028289340.1:1200000-1500000 GCF_059628265.1 Tinamus guttatus
CAGCAACAGGGCATAGCTGATCCCTCAATTCAGGAATCTCTAAACTCACAGATCTTTCTTTTCTCACTACTTGAAGCATGTGCTTCCAGGATGCTCAGGAAGACCAGAGAGACTTCAAATGTGTTTTAGGTATCTCTTGACTTTAGAGATGCCAAGACTGAGCGGTCTTGGTCATTCGTTTAGTTACAGATAGATGAATGTTACACAAACCCTGTCTCAACTGGCACATACCTTGTGGCAGAAAACAAGTGACTAGCTCAAGATTGCTTAGGTGCAAATAGGCAGCATAAGCACACCAATGTGAGCAAAGGCACAGACTTTCAGTCGGTCAGCAGCAAGATTCATACATTACATATCTCTTGTTGCGCAACTGCAAATGCTATTTACACTGCTTAGTCCTGTTCAGCATCAACTAGAAGTCATTTCTGATGATGCAGCAAGTAATAATATGCTATCATAGGTCTGCATGGTGCTTTATAGGGAATAAACTGTTTTTCCTATAATCAGAGTTGATCATAGGGAAAAATATGCAGAAGGGAAGGGCCTAGCACAGCCGTGGGAAGTGAAATACTTAGGACAGATTCTTGCACAAGAAATGAAGTATTTATCATCTGAGTTGTTAGACCAAACAGAAGAAAGAGCCATGCCTGGGTAAAAGAAGAAAAGAATCAGACAGGGAAAATGCCATAATACAAAAAGCAGATAGCCAAGACTCTCCAGGGAAAAAAAGGAGTGTACATGTCATGAAACAAGTGGTGGTGGGGGTGAATGACACAATGCACTTCACTCGTGGGAAAGAAATAGGAATTATTGGTAATGACAATGATTTCACAAGATTCTATGGCAAGGTCACTTATTATTTACTGCATGGAGGTTCAAGATACACACAGAAGTACCAAGGACACCATCCCGTTGGGTCACGAGGATTGGACCCCCTTGCTTTCCAAACTCCTCCTGAGAGGAGTCTGGGTGTGGCTGGACCCAGTCCTAGTCCCAGACCTGGTCAACAGTTTATGTCTAAGGGATTTGCAAAGTAAGGTTTACAAATTCAAAAAGAGAAAGGCACGCTATAGTCACTTACCACGAATCTGTAGTGGGAAGGATCTCTTAACCTCGAGGAGTATCCTTGAGAGGCGTCCCTGCTCAAGGGGAGATCCTGGCATGCAGCCCACTGCCATGCAAGGAGAGCTCAATGGGCTCTTGGGTTGTCCCTGTATTTATGGGATAAGATGATTGACTGATAGTCATTCTTTCAGTTCAGAAATTACTGTTGGCTGGTGTACTCCCAGTTAGCCTTATCTCCCCATCAGGACGGGGCCATCAGGACTGTTATTGATGATTAATGTCTGGGTGGGAGAAGAAATCAGAGAGGCAACTACCAGGATCAGATAATGTGGTCATTAATACCTGGACAGGGCTATGTGTGAGAAGTCAGGATGAGCTGGGGAAGGAGCATATCCCTCACAGTACGAAACAGTTACTTGCTAGTCTCCTCATTAATGACTAATAATACCAATTAGCAATAAATACACATTGCCATAGCTGATGTGTAGTTATTTTGTTGCACACAGCAAGTACTGTCATGTATATTTTATTTTGATTCTTTGCCAGGATTAGCTAATCAGAGAAAGAAAAAGTTGATTACACTTGAGAATGGGAGCTCTACTCTCTATAGTAGCTTAGAAGTAATGATGTATAAGTAAAGTAATCACATATATAACTAAATCATTACTTCATTTTAATTTACTCCAGGGTCACTTTTTGGGGGAATGGGGAACATTGAGAATAACATATTATTAAGTTGATGAATGAGTTAGTTATAATCATCTGAGTCATCAAAAATGCAGAACAAAAATTCATTAATCCAACTGTGAAAACATTCTGGTCTGATTTTTTTTTTTTAATATTTATTAATTTTGTTTTAAGAAAAAAGATTATGTGGGAGAAGTGTTTCTGAAGATCTTTGGTCCATTGGACCTGTATCACATCTATCACTCTTATATTGATGTCTTAAACACTCTAGAGCAATTCGAATAGCATTGGACATCTTTTTTTTTTAATATAACGAAGTCTGGAAAATGTGCTAGGAAGACCCCCCCACACTCTTCAGATGTGGTTGTTGAGAGCCAGGCAATGCCAGAAATAAAAAAGACACAAAAGCTTAAGCAAATTAAAGGAAATAGGATAAAATAAAATAAAATTTGTGATGAAGTCATCTACTTTAGACAATTTGGGTAGTATCTAGGCAATACATTTTGAAATACCATATGCCATCATCTCTGTCCTTTAGATGGACATGGAGGATGTGGGTCCTCTGTAAGCCTCTCATTTTTTTCTGCCAGTGCCCCAGGAATGTTCCGTGTATTCCTGGGTGCTCATATTGCACTTGACACCATTGTGGAAGCAACTAAATCAAACCCTTGATTTGTGAGAGGTATCTAGCAATGACTTCTTGCCCCCTCTATAGCCAGGGGAAAAGAAAAATCTTCTTATGAAGTGGAGAGGGAATGTAAAAGACAGTGAAGCCTGCCTTTTATGACAGACAACAACAACAAAAAAAACAGAATCACACTTTTGAATATAGAATGTTAATATTCTTTAACATTACTAAAATTGTAAGAGAAAGTCAATTTGATTAGATTAATGTTATATGAAAAATAATATTTGCAGTTCCATTTTAGGGTTCAAATGAATGGAAATAGGAGAGCAGAACTTCTAATAGTGTTTAATAAACATAAAACAAAAGCAAGTACAGAAGTGAGTTCTAGAGATTAACAATCACAGAGCAGACCGAAGACAGATAATACTAACAAGTAATAACTCTAGGATGTCATTAAATTCAGGCAAGTAGTGGCGAGAATAGAAGTGACAAGATGTTGTTCAGTTCTGTACGGATATTTATTTGCAGCATTTTGAACCAGAACTGAAATTTTAAATACAATGATCAGCTTGAAACCCCAAATGCAAACAGCTTGATTTTGCAAGCACACATTGACTTATAAACAGATACAGTGTATGAGAAATTTACAGTAAGTTAAAGGAGATAGTTTAAGGAAAACAATGGTTAGCTATATAAAAAAAAAAGTGATGTAAATAAAGAGATGATGAAACAAAAAAGATGACAAATCCTAGAAGAATTTAATGCAAGATTTTCCTCAGTATTTAGAAAAAATTGGAGTGTCTGTGAACATACATCCTGAGAGCAAGTAAATATAAAACAGTTCTCGGTTGTGAAGTTTGCAAAGAGAGGAAAGCTGCTTCTTAATCAACAGAATTGGAATTTCTGAAAATAAAATAAGGAGGAAATGAGGTAAAATAAAGAGCAATTAAGATAGGAACATTGTAACAGGAAAAGAGATGAATTTGTTTGTGCTAATTGCATTTGGTTTATGCACCCAGATAAGCTAAAATTATTACCCAAGTGCAGGATACCACAATGAAACTAAAATTAGCAAAAAGAAAAATATGAGTTATGATCTGAGGAATGATTCAGTATCCTATGTAATCTAAGCTGTCAGTTATGAAAAACTAAAAGATCTAGGCTTTTTCACTCGAAGCCTTAAAAATGTAATGTACTGAACCATCTGGTTCACCCTGGAGTCAAAGAGACTGAAAAAATGAACAAAATCTTCATCCTTTGAGAAAACTCCAAAAAAGGAACATGTTACCTGACAGACACTTTATTTTCCTGCATGGAAAATAAATCTATAATAATAATATATAATCATAATCTATAATCCATGAAAAGGTTGGTTCTCATTTCCAGCTCGTGATGTTGAGCCATCTGCCTTTGCTACAGGCAAGAAGCTCTAAGGCAAGAGAGTTTTGAATTCCTATTGAAGACAGAAATGAAGAAAAGAAACTGAAATGAAACATTACTAGGGAATTTTGTCAACTCTCTGGAAGCTCAATTTATGCTTGCTAATAAGCATTCCTCAGCTATGAGAATGAACATGGCACTTCAAAGAGGCAGTGCAACAGAGATGGTGATGAATAAATAGCATATCTACTTCACATGCTTATCTCCTATTTGCTGGAGATGTACCGTATGCTATCTACTGTTCCAAAGGGTGCCTGGGCAGCATGTAGAGACACCTTCCTTGTTCTGGTTGTTGCATGGTAGGTCAGATGAGGTTTCTGGGAAGAAGAGGCTGTGGAGAGATTTCTCTTGGAGCGTTTAAGCACATTCTTTTTGGAGTGCTAAAGCATGTACATGTAGTGTCTGGAGTTGAAGGTGGGGCAGGCAGTGGGAGGGCATGAGAGAGAGAGAGAGACCAAGAAGGATCCCGCGGTTTAGAACTGAAAGTTTTCTTAGCAGATTAGAGAATAGATATGCAATCGTGTCTTGCGGTGATGGGAAGAAGGCCTTCTCTATGGATCTCATGAAGGCTGTCCAGGAAGCTACCAGAAAGCTGCTGGCCTGAGAGAAGACTGGTGAAAAGTACCTGCTTTGCCAAAGGGCAGTTTTGTTTTCTAACCTTTCATTTTAATCTATTTCATCTGTTGGAACTGAGTAATTTTGATTTCAAAAATCATTGTGTTGTAGTCTGTGTCTACAGCTGTGGAGATCCAAATACAGATCCAGATCTGTAATGCAGATAGATGCGCCTCAAGTAATGACTGGCTCATGACTCCTTCAGAGTCAGCCTGGATATGTCCCACTGAGCATTAGGCATGAAGTTGAGGTAATTAAGGAGGAATCTTTTCTAAGCCAAAATTAGTCAAAAAAAAAAAAAAAAAGATGTTTAGTGCAAACCTTCCTATCAAACTGTTTTGTTTTGTCATCCACATGAGAGAGAATTCTTGGAAGGCCTGAGTGGGGCATGCCTGTTGCTCACCACTGACGACCCCGGCACCTTATGTGTCTTTAGTAAAATCTTGATATGTTAAGGGGTGAATCTGCATCCAAGAATTCAGAAATTAAAGTGCCTTTCTTAAAACAAAGTGCACAAGCTTATGGCAGGCAAGAAAAGCTCAATAATTTAGTTAGTAATGAAATTATTTCTCATTGTGAATTATATTTCTCTGGTGTAACAAGAGAACTTCTCTGTTATGATGAAATCTCATCCAGTATCCTGTATTTTTGCAACTGTTATCTGGAATCTATTATGCAGGACTCTTTCTGTGTATTCCAGCAGACAGTGAAATATAGTTATTTATTTATTTATTTTTAAGGGACAGACAGAAGAAGACCTCTTACAATGGAAGGGAAAAAAGACAGATGTTAACTATAACGCTTGTAATGTTCTCTTATTCCCTCATTTGAAAATTATTGCCAGGGAATAGGAAACGAGGCTGAACAATGTGGAGTTTTACACAGGGGGAAATCACTTCTGGGCTTCTGTCAGCAGCTTTGGGATGCTAATTTACCTGTATAAATACTACCTAAAAGAAAGAGATGTCAAACATCTCTTGATGTTGAGGGAAAAACTTCCTAACTAATGTTAAGTACTCTTCATGGCTACGGTGCAGTGGTAGGTGGGAGCCTGTTTTGTTTTTTAGAAATGAAGTCATTCTAGGAAAGAAATCTGGAAGTGGCTGCTTGTAGATGATCTATGAGGCAGGCAGTGCCATCTACTTTTTGCCCAATCATTGTTCAGCGCTCTGATCCACAACTGTCTGCTCTGTTCATGTATCACTGCAATGTTAAGTGTCAAGAACCACAATAAATGCTTAGTAATCAGGGGTTCACATTTTGTATACTTGCCTCAAGACAAATCTAAGAGAAGATTAAATTTCCATGAAATCCTAATTATATGTATTTATTGGATACATCTATATACTTATAACTCTGTATAGCATTTAGTGTGTCTTTATGTAGGTATCTAAACATAACACAGGTGGATGCATGTATCATGCATATATATTAAATTGCTATTAAGGTTTTTTTTCCTTAATCAGCATTATTCTGTTGTTTCTTTTTTGAACTGAAGAATGAAACTGAAATGGATTTGCGTCAGACATTAAATAAAATAATATCAAGCTATATATAAGGAGTGTTACTTAAGTGAAAAAATGCAGATATTTGGAAGCTTGTGACTCCAGCAAAGAAAGTAAGGGTAGTGTCTGGTGAGAAGAGCAGGGCTTTGCATCATCTACAGAAATCAAAACCATGTGTGAGCCTAAGAAAGCCCTGTAAGGAATCCCAGCAGGCTCCCATGAACATGATTAACAATAGCACTTTAAAGGAATGCATTTTCAAAGTGATGTGTGAGGTTTTTAGCCTCCTGACATCCACCAAATGTGATGAAAGTCATGTGGCTAAAAGTCATGCAATGCTGTGAAAATTCAAAAGATTAGGATCATATGAGCAGATGACATGAGAACCATATGAGTAAAGTGCCTGCAATTTCCAGTTCCAAGTAAATAGAAATATAATACCTTTTATATCAAGAGACCTTAAATAAACAGAAAGTGTAGAGGACAATACAAGTTTATATAAACATATCTCAGTTCATAAGTAGATTGACATACAGGTGGGTAAATGTACACGAGGTAGGCTAAACTGAAAATTCTTCCTCACAGAGGATATGTTTTTAATTATGTTAAATTTCTGTGTGTTGTAGTTCAGCACTTGAATGTACAGTGTTTGTCTAAAAGTTTTAATAGTTATTGACTTGTGTCACAATTAAAGAGCTTTGATGGGTGTATGTCACAACTATTGAGATCTGTTGTACATGCTCTATCAAATCCCCATGAATAAAAATTAGGAACCTTAGAAGTATGTGACGCTAGCAACATTACTGCAGAACAAAATAATAACTAATGTGTAAAAAAAAATAGAAGAAAATATGATATGCCAGTATATAGCTTGGAAAACATTCTGCTCAGCTTTGGTTATCTAAACTTAGGGGCCCCATCTAAGGTTGCTGTTTAGGCTTCGTCTAAAGACATAGCAGAGATGGCTGTCCACTTAGACGTCCATCTTAGTCATTAGTTACCTTCTGCTTTTCCTTAATTTGCCTTCTGAAAGCAGGCAATTTCTTCCTATTGTCTTTTTTTCTTCCAGGTTTTCTTCTAAGTCTTTTCAGTAATGCTCTTGTTCCTCTTTCTTCTTCTTCTTCTTTTTTTTTTTTTTTAATATTTCTGGAGTGTTTCCCTTCTTTATCTTTTCCTCCCTTCATCAGTCTTGCTTTCTTGCCAGAAGGAAGAGGAACATTAGCGAGAGATGGGTGAAGCCCAGAAGAATTGTTCCTTATCAGATATCTCTTAAATTATGGACTCTGTGTTTCCAAAATTGGCCTACAAAGTTCATGAGAACAGAGGGCTCATAAGAACAGACTGCCTTGCATGATTTTGAGTGTTTTCACCTTTTGATTTGGCCAAGCGCACAATTTGAATAGAGAACTTTGGCATTCTCACTCATAGTCATTGCCAGAAGCTGGAAGTGATGAGGCATACAAATCTGAGGCAAAATGAAAATAAATTGGCCAAAGGTTTTGAAACTAAAAATAATTTGGACTGAAGAGTTCAAGTTTTAAGATAAGGATCGCAGTCAGGACTAGGAAAATATCAAATTCAATCTGGTCTAAATTTGCCCATTGATACAATTTGGGAAGTTTTGTATTTTGGACTTTATATTTGACGTGTGTCTGAAAGGCGTAATTTTTGTATTGATTCAGTCAAATGCTGGTGCAACTGGGGATCAGCAAGCTCTGTTTTATGAGGCACAGAGAGCTACAAGCAAAGGCTTTATACACCTGAGTGGGGAGACAGCGAGGACAGTTTCTATATCTGATCCGGCAAAAGCTTTAGAGAAAGCATTGCATTAATATTATTATTTTTTTTTATAAATGCATGTTCAGTATTTCTCTACTTAGCATTCCTACAGATATCTGACTTTTTTTTGTCTTTTTTTTTTTTAATGAATGACATATGTCAAACACTCTACAGAGGAGGTCAGAATGATTATTTCTGCTTTACTGTTAGTGGGTTGGGATGGAGGAGGAAAATGGATTTTCCGTAGCTATAGGCAGGTCAACAGAGCTGAAGACAGAAAGCCCAGTATCACTTTTAGTGGACTTATATGACAACTGGCCCTGTCTTTACATATGTCATATTCGTTTCTGAGCCCTGCTTCTGTAGCATATGGGACTCCCTTTTACTTCAGTGGTATTTGATTCTCTTGCAAGGTTTTCAGATTAGTCCTCCAATTTCTAGGAAGAACGATTGGTGACATTTGTGGAACAAATATAAGATGAAATATTATTTCCCTAGAAGGGACAAGCCATGCTTGTTGCTGTAAAGAGCACATAATTGCCCCTACCTCACAGGAGTGCAAAAGGCCAATAAGTATGGGATGTGCTGAACTGGGTACACTTCTGACACCATGGGAGAGGTGGTCTCTGTCATAAAGCCAATGCAGTGAAAATAAGCAGACAAAGAGCCTTATTGTTCAGAAGTTTCAGGTAGGAATGTGGCTTGTCCAGAGCTACAAGGAATGCTGGCAGCAGAGGCAGGACTCTCTTTAGAATCAGCCTGCACAAAGCCCATTATTTCTGACCCTTAAGAACAAAGCTTTCTGACACTATTTATTTTGATGGAAACCTTAGAAGCTGGGGGGCTAACAGTAAAGCACATGTGGTCAAGAGTATCAAAGCATATTGAGGGTTACAGCTGTGTGATGAGATTCATAGTGGTGGTAAATGTCATTAGAAATTGCTTTCACCTAACTCTTCAAGAGCAGAGTGCCTTATGTTTCATGAATAACTAAAACGTATTTTTTCATCTAAAGAAAACCGTTATTTAGCTTTCTGCAAATGCTTTTGTGCATAAAATAAAGAATTTGTGTTAATCTAAAAGTATTTGTACGAGGCTAAGTGGCTCTTAACTTTTGCTATTGGAATAAATGACTTATAGTATCTGTAACATGTTTCATTGGTTTAAATCACAATGCTATTTTCCAGAAGTGGAAAGAAATAAAAGGAAAATGGACAGCTTGATACAGCTTTGTTGGCATTATAGTCACTTACAGCACCAAAAAAGTGTATGTAGTGTATTCTGCTTATGTTTGACATTTATCCTTGGGTTTGCTTCTAGAGGATTGCTTACATTTGCCTGGGAAATTAATGTGAATTTCTAGCTCATTTCTCACTGACAGAAAATCAGTTACTAATTTTGATCTAAGAAAAGAAATTAAAAATGAAAAAAATCAGAGATTCCAATTCCCATCTTATAATAAACTTATTGGCAAGCAGATAGGGTACCAAAGCAGAAATGAATATGAATGATGGCATACAGAACAATCTTTTAAAAATGAAATCATAAAACTTAATGTGTCTGGAAGAAAATGAAGTACAAATGTTTTACATTACATTTAGGAAACCAGTGCATTTTAATATGGCTTAAAAATTTTACTGTAGAACTTGTTTTCTCAACAGTTGTTATGAGTAATGTAATCATAGGTAGAAAAGAGGTAAATATTTTAAGCCAACCTGAAAACATTCTATCAGCTGCTGCAAATAAAACTAGATACTGTTTGTTAGATATATGGATGCTTCATACAAATACTTAGTATTTAGTACAAATACTATTAATAACATTTAATGCACATATAAAGAGTCTGGCAGCTATTGCACCTAAAACAAACAAAAGAAGTGGATAAGGATAAATCTTATTCCAATTTAAACTAGTAGAATTTAATAGAATGAGTAACTAGCATTTTGGAATGGTATTTCTGCTGGGCTTGTAAGAATCTTAAAACTAAATCAAAGTATACAAGACTTGATTTTTTTTTTAATATATTCAGTGGTACAGAGAGCAAATCTACCATTAAGATTCCAAGCTGAATGCCTCAGTGTGCTTCTGCAGCTTAGATCAATATGCAGCTAAATACAAATATCAGATGTTTTTAGGCACTTTCAAAATCCTGCGTGCTCCTGAGAATAATTATGCATGCACTATGTACAAGTAATAAGACTACTTTTATATACCCTCATTAAAACTTGAATAGTTTGCCCAAATCTGTTCTTCCAGTTCTGTTTCCTCTATGAACGGTCTTCTAAGAACTGACTCGCCCAGGGCTATTTTTCATATCCTTCTACAGTTCATATTCTTTAAAATATCACTGTAGAGCCTCGTTTATCCTCAAAGAAAAGTGACTGTCACTTCTGTTCTGCCTAAATGCTCTTCTGCCTTCTCAAATGCACTATCTAAACTCAGTAAATACAGAAACTGTTTTCAAGGATAGACTTTGGGTTTTTTTTTTTAGAGGTTTAAGCAACAAACTTGCTTATGAAAAGAGAAGACAATTCTACAGTGGGTCTGGTTTATATTGTAGCATTATTGCAATTCTTTAGGGAATTATTAACATAGTGGAATTTGTTGTTTTATGGTGACTTTGACTGTCCGGGGTGAGTGCTGTGGCGGTAACTTTGCACTGTGCAAGCAACCCAATAGGAGTGTGCAGGTGACACTTCTTCTGTACAATGGTGGAGGTGCAAGTCAGGGGTGCTGCCCACAAACTGAGAAGGACTGCTGAAAATTGTGGTCACAGATGGCATCCTGGGGTGCAATGAGCACAAGGCAGTGGAATTCAGGGTGTGGAGGAGGGCTGGAAAGATAAACAGCAAAGTCAGGGCTCTAGACCTTAGGAAAACAGACTTTTGCTTCCTTGAGGAATTGTTAATCAGAATCTTCTGGGAAGAAGCCACGGAGGGGCAAGGTGCCCAAGAGAGCTGGATGATTCTTTTTAAAACAGCTAAATGAGTGTTCAGGACAACCCACTCCACTGTATGGGAAAACTGAAGTTTCAGCAGAAGGCCATCTTGACAAAAAAGGGAGCTTCTTGATAAACCGAACTGCAAACTTTGAATATACAAGAAGTGGAAACAAAGACAGGCAACAAAAGAGGAATATAAAAGCTTTGCTGAGGCCCTTAGGGATAAAATCTGAAAAGCCAAAACCCTGATAAAGCTAAAATTAGCTTAATTATACGAAAAAATACAGGTATTCTGGCTGTAAAGGAAGTTTAGGGAAAATGTGGCACCACTGCTGAGTGAGTGACAACCTAGTGTGGATTGAGCAGAAAGGACTGAAGTTCTTGGGGTATTTTTTGTCTTGTTTTTCACCCAGACTGCTGCAGTACCAGAACATTTTGGAAAGGAGCCAGCAGTTGGTGAATAAATTAGAAGCTACTTAAGCTGGACTTAGTCAAATCCCTGGGACAGATCTAAGGGAAAGAATTGGCTGCTGTTGTTGCCTTGCTGGCTGCTCTGTTTGCCAGGCTTTTGTGTATTATCTATGAGAAAATGCCATGACTGGAAAAGGCGAACATTACGATCATTTTTAATGCAATGGAGGATCTGAAAAACTGTTGACTGGATGACATCACCACAGTCAGAGATCTCAGTGCGCATCCTCTTGGATGTGTGTCTGAATATATACAGGACAAGAAGGTACTCAGAAACAGTCAGCCTGACTGACTTCAGTGAGGAAATCCTGGCTATATGAATGAGAGGAGGCTGTGGATCTAACGTAGCTTCCTTTTAGTAAAGCTTTACACCAAATCTCTCAGTTGGAAGCTGGAAATGTATAACCAGAGGAATGAATTGTTTGGTGAGCTGAAAATTGGCTGAACTGATGGACTAAAAATGTAATGACACTTGACGCTTGGTTCTGTGCCAAGCTGGTGGCTGGTAACGGGTGGAGTACTTCAGCATTGAAAAAGAAAGCAATGCCCAGCAAATCTACAGGTTTGCTGTAGATGCCTCTAAGTTAGGGAGGAGTTGACACAAAAAATGGCAGAGTTTCTATCCATATGGACTTTGAGAACTTTGAGGTCTGGGACAGCAGAAACCTCATGAATTTCAACAAAATGTGTATCTGTTTGCACATAGGAGATTGAAAACTCACTGACTAGGTAGCAACCTTGTTGCATAGGACCTTGGGAGTACAGTGGAAGCCAATCTAAATTACAGGCTCATGTAACTTGGAAGGGACGTTTGGAAATCGTCTTGTCTAAAACCCTGCCCAGAAAAGGTCCGGCTAAAGAACCTTCCTTTGTCCTGTGTTTGGTTGGGTCTTGATTATTTCCAAGTATGGAGGCTCCTGTACCTCTCTGGGCAAACTGCTGCACTGTTATTCATTTAAAATGAAACTAATGTCAGACTGGAATAAAAAATTCCCTATGTAAAGGGAAAGCTTAACTTAAAAAAAAATGGAGGGAGGACTCCCTAATTTAGCATTCAGATAGAAAGTCAATTGCTGATATATTTAGAGTAATTTAGGGAATTAAAAAATTCAAAATGTTCTGCATTAATCAGTGTTGTTGAAGAGGTGGTCTGGCAAAGATAAAGCTTTTGTGTCAATCATCAGTTTTCTGATAGCCAGAAAACCATTACTTTGTGTTTCTTCTAGAGCCTAGAAATGACTTTCACACTAAAAATTATAATGATTTATTTCCCCTGTGGTCCTAAAATATCCAGATCTTGACATGAATATTACCCCAATAAGAATACCAAATATTGGGTATGTGTGCTATTGTGCGAAGCTCATTTCTACAAACACGTAAGCCCTGCATATTCTGCTTGTGAAGAGTATTAAATCAATGGGAATACTCCTGTATGTAAAATTAAGTATGCATAAAGTGTGACATCAAGATCCAAAAAGTGTGATTCATTGCTTTCATCTGTATCATCTGTATCATGTATCATCTCCATCCTCCTTCAGGAAAAGCATAGGAAGTCTTTCAAATAAATCTATTATTTCAGAAAACTTTCCTATTTCAAGTATTAAAGTGGTGTTAAATACAGGGCCTTATTGTACTTCTGGAAAAAAATGTCCCTTACTTTGAGGTTAGGGAAGGAAGAAGCTCCTTGGACACACTTCCAAATAGGAACAGGGCCATCATGGTCCTTTTATGGTGTAACTACCTGGATAGATTTAATTGGCTGACTGCAACCATCAAGGTATGCAGGACTCAATCCAGAAATGTCTGTGATGGTCTGATTTCCATAAAACTTCTAATAAAAACAAATTTTGCAGAGCCTAGAGTCTGATCTCTGTGTCAATTAAAGAACTGTGACAAATCGACTGAGGCTCTGGCTACAATTTTTAGCCCAAGAGCTGCACAACAATTAGTGATGGCCAGAGGGTAAAACTCTCTTTCCCTTTATGGGATAAGCAGTACCAGCACAGTTTTGAAAGTTCTGTCTGGTTTTATTTTGCAAGTTAAGAATGTATCAATGAGTGGTTGCTCTTGGGGTAAACAGAGCTTTGGCACTAGATTTTTTTTTATGAGTTTAAAGACTATTTTGAAGCAGAAAAGAAAAAGAAGCAACTATTTCTGCAGCAGAACTGTTTTCTCTCTCTTACGCCTACACAGCTGAATATACCATGCTCCTGCTGTGTTGTAAAGCATTCTATCTATCTCCCAGCTTCCTTGTAACTCTCCCTGCTCTAACCTTTCTTCTTCTCCTATTCTTCTAGATTCTCCTACTGTACCTTTCTATACTACTTCGGAAATCTTTTGCATTATTGTTTGTCTCTTGTCAGATTCTCAAGAATTTTTCTCAAGAAAAATGAAGAGTAGAAAGTTATTATGGGGGCGTCAGTTCCTTGCCCCAGGCTGTTTAACATCAGCATGCTGAGAAATCTGGAATCTGCTGGTGATTAGCTGTGACGAGCCAACAGGCACCTCCAAAGAAGCCATCCTAGCAAACCTAACTGCTGGCAGCAAGATTTTAGGGTTGAATCTCCTGGGTACAGGTTCCTGAAATTCTGCTAGTAAAATGGATTAAAACTAGGCAATTCAATATCACTGTATTCTTGGCAGACCAGGAATAATCTGCACAATGAAAGTAGTTCATCACTAGCTCTTTGTTGAAGTATTTTATTTCCTTGAATTCCTTACTCTAAAATATTAATGGTTTAGGGGTTATTATACAATGTGTTAAGGTCTCCTGAGAAGCACCTGGCTCTGCTTCTTAGAGCTGAAATCATATAATATTAAATTTGTGTCCCTTTATTTTCACTCCAGTTCTTATGCTTTCTGATTAGCCTTTATGAGAGCTATTATGACCACACCATAGCCTAAACAAATCTTACAGTAACTTTGTCCTCCAGGCCAGAGGCTTCCCAAATTTTGCTGTTGGTTCCTGCCATTAGATAGCTATTACCAGTGACTATCCTAGCAGCAGTGGTCCTGACTGTAATGGTCCGTAAGTACATCTTGAAGAAGTTACAACTTTACTTTTTTTTCTTCATTCTTCTGGCACTCCCTTCCCAGTACTAACCTGACTACATTTTCTGCAACTTGTCTAGTGTCCTACCACTGCATACCATTTGGATATGAATTTGGAAAACTCTGCTGTAGGTGGTCCAGAAAGAAAACGAAGCTGCAGAATATGATTAAGGAAAGTGCCATCATGGTGGAAATGGTGGAAACTCAGCAATTTTTATTCTTATTCTGTTGTTTTATGGGATTTTTAAAGACTATAAATAGAATATTCCAATGAAGATCACAGATGCAGACCAGTATCTGATGGAGATAAAACTGAGGATATTGGACAAAAGTAAAACCAAGCTTTAATAAATTTCCTATTCCAGAAATTACTTGGCAGGCCCAAAAGGAAGTTGGGAAATACGAATTGCTTAACATACTATTGAAACTGAATGTTTCGTATTAGTGCCTATGGCTATGCCAGACTGAGGACACCTCCAGTTTGTCACAGAAACTAGTCCAAGATTGGTGGGTAATTGGATGGAGAGACCACCTGCGTGTCTCAGATGCTATAAACACAAGCCAAGAAACTGTAGCCAAGCACTCGGCAAATAGTTGACTGTGGAAACCCAAAGAATGGAAAAACTTCATTTGGCCCTATTGTTGTTCCTGAGCTGACAGACAAGGCCAGAAAAAAAAAAAAAAGAGTTCTTTATTTTATTCATTTGGACAATGAGGGACTAACAAGAAATCACGAACCTTCTAGAAGATATATCTTTAACTGAAGGGACAGATAGCTTTAGTCTTAAATCTGGAGACATATTTGTATTCACAGAGCACTTCTAATTCCCACTGCCTTGTAAGAATTAAATGTAAGAATGAAGGGTAACTATTAAAGTGAATTTCATCTGGTAATATCTGAATTCCTATCTGAAGTTGTCAATTTCAGATAAGAAAGGTAGAGCTGCTATGACTGCTATCCAGAGGGACCTTGACAAGCAGGAAGAATGGGCTAACAATTTTCTGAAGAAGTTTAACAATGACAAATTCAAAGCCCTGCACCTGGCAGGCAATAAAAACAGACTAATTGGCTAGTAAGAAAATTTACAGAAAAAGACATGAGGGTCCGGGTAGACAAGGAACAGAACATAATCCAAGAGGGTGCCTTTACAGTGATAAAGGCTAGTCATATCTTGAACTGTAGTAGACAGTGAACAAGCCCAGAAAAGTGATTATTCCCATCTCTGTTCAGTTCCCGTTGAGCCCATATTTAGGGTTCTGTGTCTAGTTTTCATCTTCCCAGTATCTTCCCAAAGATATTAGCAAGACAGGAAGGGCCACCAACATGGTTAATGGCTGGACCATATGAAAAATGATGAGAAGCTGATGGATTTGGTATGCTTGGAGAAGAACAGGCTAAGAAGGGGTATAATCACTTTGTCGTACTCTCTCATGGGTGGCTTATAGAGAAGAGAGAATCTGACTTTTCTTGAAAGAGTTTGAGGACAATGCAACAAGGAAATTTTGACTGGAGAGTTGGTAAGTGCTGGAACAGATTGTCCAGGTAGATTTTCATATCTATATCCTTGAGTATTTCCAAAGCTCCTACTTTGTGGGGGATCTGGAGTAAATGATCTCCAGAGGTTCCCTCCAACCTAGACTATTTCATGAGTGTGGATACCGTAAACTCCAACTTCACAAATTCTTTACAAGAAGAAGTATATTAGCTTCATTTCATCGTGATCATCATCTAGATTTGCCACCGTGCATACTGAGCTATTTTAGTTGGTGCTTAACTTGTAGCTTGACAGGTCCCTCCCTGCTCACCCCACTGGAATGACTGTTTCTTTCTGGTCTTGAGGAGAATTATGCTAGGAAATCTGCTTGGCTCCAGCAGGATTTCTGACCAGAGAAAGTGACAATCCAAAATTACTAGCAAACAGCCCAGTGGTTAAATCATCTTGAAAAATGAACATTCAGTTTCTTCTATTTGATTCATTCAAGGAATTGGAATAATGATAACTGAAAATGAATACTTTAATCACCAGAAAAGCTACTGATTTTTAAAAAGTCTTTTCTATTACTATTACTCCAAGATTATAAATAAAAAATTATGAAAGTTTTCCTTCATTGGCCTCTCTCAAAAATGCTTGAAATCTTTAGTATTAGCAGAGCACTTCTTTTCTCGAAGGAGCCTCTTTCAATGCTTAAGCAGTAGTGGAGGCCTTTGTAAGTGGAACTTCAAGTTTCACCTAAGATCTTTAGATTTGAAAATGCAAGACTTCTTTCCTGATTCTGATTCTTTGTCTAACTTTCTGGTTACAAATTTTCAGCATTTTCACTTACTGTAGTAAGGTGGCTTCCTCAGAAGGAGCTCGGGTGCTGGCCTCTGTATTATTATTATTATTATTTTATTATTGTTATTGTTATTATTATTTTATTTTTTCACATTAGTCACATTAGTCACATTATTATATGAATTTACCTAATCTGTTTTTGAGACCCATTTACATTTGTGACCATCAAAATATCCTGTCAAAGTGAGTTTCACAATTCAACAATACCCTATATTGTTTTATTTGTTCCTCACTTAAGTTTTGTTGCTCATTAGTTTTCCCTTTAACAGAATTTATTTTTCACTTTCATTTTCTGCCCTAAATGATTTCCCAGCTTGATACTTCTGTTTGGAATGGCTTCTCCTACAAAACAATTATCATAACTTCCATAATTATTATATTCCATAATTATTACTCATCTTTACTGTCTGGATTAGCTGGAATTAAAACTTACTCTGGTAAAACTTAGAGTAATCAATTTTGTAACACCAGAGCCCTGAATTTGATAGTGCCTCACTATTTGGAAATTATAAGAAGTTGCTGAGAAAAATGGATCTGATTCAGATCTCATTATGTCAATTTAAATGAAAATTGATTGTACAGAAGACAGTAGAATTAGCTAAAGTATAAACAGCTGGATCAGTACATAACTTGTTATCTTCAGGTGTATTTTTCAGAATACTTGTATTTGGAATCTTCATCAAAGAATGAATAATTTTAAGGGACATTTCCGAAGTATGATCCAATTCCTAACTAATTGATTAAATATTCTTCAGCAGTAAGAATGAAAGAAAAATCATCAGAATCTCAAAGAAGTGATTCATGCTCAAAACAACCAACCAGACAAACCAAAGAAGAAAATCAGACAATTGGTTTCATGCATAAAAAATGTATTTCTTATATAAAAGTGCATATATTCCGGCACATCTATCTTCACTCAGGAGATGAAAGCAGCTCTGTGACTGCAGAGCGTGAATGAGCCTTTGTAGTGAGCTGGCAGTCCCCTTTATTGGTGCTCCCTTTGGACTTGGGAACACTTTGTAAGCTGGCATGAGGTATGACAGACTAGATTCATTTAATCTAGGAGCTGAAAACTAGGCAGAATTTAAGATCTGATGATATATGCTAACAAAAAAAACCACACACACATAGACAAACAAGCAAACGAAAACCACTCATATTCATTAAGGTCAAGTATAATTTCTTTACAATTTCTTTACTATGGGTATTCCAAAAGTTGTCTCCCAGAGGTGGACATTTTACCCAACCTAAAAAATAAATCAAGCTAGCAGACAAAGCCCAGCTGGGGCATATTTTGGGTCACTCTAGAAATTAGTGGTAATTTTGAAATAAATGTGCTTTTAATGAAAATCTAGCACAGCATACAAAACTATTTACATTTCAAAATTTAACACAGCCCAATCCCTGTCAAACCCTCATTGCTGTTCAGTCATCTTCTGTAGCACTCACACACGTGAACAGGGATGAGGTGGGGTTGAAAAGGCAGCTGGGAAGAGGTAGGGAGGTCCAGGTGTGCCAGTGCCCCCCAGGGAGGGCAGAGCAATTCTCCTCTGCATGCCTGTCAGCCCAATCATTAATAAAAATAGCACAACCACCCTTACCATAGTGCTACACAGAGTAAAACATTTTATTATTTTCTCTGGGTAGAAAAGCATATTTTTTTTCACAAAGTTTCACATAATTATCTACACACACACACACCCCAGTAATGGCAGGTGTTTGTGCTTTCCATGTCATTTGCTTTTAAGCATTTTTGGCATGGGTAGGCTTGCAAGGAGAAGCTGACAAGATGCCATTTCCTCAGTGAATACCTAGCTCCAGCTTCTTGGCACTTTTCCCTTCCTTGGCTGAAGAACATGGTGACACCTCCTTGCAAAATTAACTTCATCAATTATGTTCCGCTTTCTCAGACATCCACAACTTGTGCCTGCTAAAACAGGACACCCGTTACTGCTCTGGGGAGAATTCTCTAGGTTCTCACAGCAGGATTTTATTAAGGCTATTTCTGTTAACTTCAGTTCAAAATCTCTGTTACACAATACTGTATTTCCAGAGAAGATGGAGAGACTTCAATTTCCAACATTTTTGCATGTTTTTTCCTTGCTCTTCTTTCCTTTTCTTTCCCTCCAGTGTCATGTGAGAAAGGGTTATATTTGGAAACTGATCTAGGTTCTTAAGCATAGAGAGGTCTAGAGCCCCTTTTCAGGGGCTTTGCAACATCCAAAGCGTTAGCATGGGGCTCTCACACATGACACAGGATTTACAGGAGATCTGAAGCAGTCTGATGTGGTGCTGAGGCTGGGCCAGACTCTCTAAGGCATCCACAGCACCATTGGGCAGGTACCTGAATCCTGTCTGTGGTAGTGGGGTGAGAGTTGAGGGACTTTACCAGGGAGCAGGCTTGTATTTGATGGCTCTTGTAGCTTCTTTTTTTTTGTTTAAAGGGAACAGGGATGGTTTAAAGGAGAAAGAAAAAGGATAATAAACAAGATAAATAGAGACACATAAACAAATATGTTTTTGCAAGCTGTTTGTGGCAAAGACAGACATTCCCTTGCTGGAGACCAACAGTATTTCCGGCTTACTCTTCTTGTGCTCTGTATTTGGCATCCAGATGAAACATGAAGAGTACTCAGGCCAGCAAAGACTATCCCTTACAGACACCCCACCGATTGTAATCCTAAATCACTGACAAAAGCATTCTGTGCAACCATGTAAAAATAGAAGTGACTAAGACAAGAAAACAAAGAAAGGCTTTTCTTCCATCCAGAATAAAAATAGCTAGGAAAAAAAAAAAAAAAAACACCCTGCCACCCCAAAATGCAACACCCTAATCAGGGAAGCAAAGAGGATAATCATGGTAAGGGGAAAATGTCTTGGTTAGATCTAATGCCAGGGAATTGATAAAGGATGGTGATCAGATACTAAGGGGCTTCATTAATTGAGCAGGAATAATTTAATTCACTACCTCTCAGATAACACCTTCTAATCTGAACGGAAATGTTGTTTTCTTATTTGTATTTGCTCAGAATCGGTTGAATGTTATACAAAACACAGAGGCACTGGAGGGAAAGCTCTGAAGAACTGAAAGACAAAAATACAGTAGTGTGTGTAGGAGCAGAGAGTAAAACCCAAAGGAAGAAGTCATTCTGTTGGACATTCTCAGTAAAATCAATGTATCAGCTCATAGATTCATTACGGTTGGAAAAGAATCATTATGGTTGGAAAAGACCTTCAATATCAAGTCCCATCGTAAGCCTCTCAACACCACAACTGTTAAACCATGTCCCTAAGTGCCTCATCTACACGTTTCTTGAACACTGCCAGGGACGGGGACTCCACTACTCAATTCAGCTCAAAGCTCAACTACTCTTTGTAGAAGTTTTTCCTAATATCTAACCCGAACCTCCCCTGCGCAGCTTGAGGCCGTTTCCTCTTGTCCCATCGGTAGTTATTCTGGAGAAGAGCTCAAGACCCGCCTCACTACAACCTCCTTTCAGGTAGCGGTAGAGAGTGATAAGGTCACTCCTGAGTCTCCTCTTCTCCAGACTAAATAACCCCAGCTCTCTCAGCTGCTCCTCATAAGGTTTGTGCTCCAGCCCCTTCACCAGCTTCATTGTCCTTCTTTGGACATGCTCCAGCATCTCCATGTCTTTCTTATAGCAGGGGCCTGTATTTTACTATTGCTCAGTTAACTTGTAAGTGAATAGAGTTGTTGTCTTTGTGAAAGAGAGTGAGCTGTGTGGTCTCTGAGCAGGTCAGACCTTAAAAAACTAATGTAGTGTAAGAGCACTCTGTAATATTGAACATCAAAAGGGTAAAAAAGACATAATCAAAATGTCTTTCAGTCTGCAGCTACCCATTCATTAAGAAAACTCCCCATACATCAGATCTTGTTAAAGCTCTTGCTTCTCCTCAGGTTATGGGCAGTTGTCACCATCTGGAATGCACCCTCCAGAGTGCAAAAGTCATAAACTGTGCACTAACACTTTCCCTCTCCAGTGGTGCACAGTGCCAGCCAGCTATGTTTCATCAGCATCCCTGAGAGCAGCAGGATCCACTTTCTGCAGCCGTCAGCAGTGTGTTCTCAGAAGTGACACATCCTGCCTCCCTGCTGGAGCTGCTGCTTTGATTCCCAGCCACCTCTTTGTGTGCTGCCTTCTGGTGCAGCCCTGTTGCTTGCATCAGCTGTAGACATCACCATATCCAAAAAGCTGGCACAGCTTTAAGGATAAGGAGAGTTTCTACAGCCTGAAGCTTAATTACTCATGTCATTCTGCTGCTCTTCAGTTTCCCTTTTAGTAAAGGCTTCCATGGACAAGGAGCTTTAGGACTTTTGATCTAATGCTGCTCCATACTTTCCATTCCTCAAGTCTTGAGTTAAATGCTAGAATCTAACTATTCCTTCTTTTCTTCTGGAATCTAAAATCAAACTAGTGAGAAATCTTTATGCACCATGTATCTTCTACTTCTTATTGTTTCCTGTGGTTGATTGGTTGAAATACCCATGGTCATCTTTTAATCAGGCATAAACTCTAATCAGAGCCTCATTAAGTTTTCTTTGTCCTCAGGAGCTTTCTCTGAGTTTCTTCCTGTGTTTTGAAGTTTACTTCCTTTTTAACACCATTCTCAGGTTGTTCACTAGCGCAATGAGATGATACAGCAATAAAAACAGCAAAAGCTAATTAGTCTCTGTGCAAGCAGTGAATGAGATCTCAAAGGCTGACAAAAAACATGAAACCATAATCTGTCTCAAATGAATCATAATGATAATATAGTTTTTTTTTTTTTGGTGGTAGAATATATGTAAACAGAACAGCTCTGTACTCCAGCTCAACCATAATATCATGACCTTCAACTGTAGTGGAATGAACCCAGTGACCAGATTCTTCAGTTGCTTCATATTGTGTTTGTCTTCCCAGGTGTTTTTGTTGGTATCACTTTGGTCAGCAATTTATATATTACGCACTCTCTCAATACATACATCTTTAATATTTTTTATTTTACATATAGCAGTATTTAACGCATGTTGTCATTGCAGCACGTGACCCAAGACTGATCAGAAACAGTCAAAACAGGCCACAGCTTTATGATGATGGTGGTCACACTTTCTCATGCAAGTGCCTGAAGATGCAAAATGAGGCTCTCCAACAAAAGTGAGGTCAGCACCTAATTTGTCCACTTTGCAATATATGTCAGCAACTCTGCTAGAACATGCATTGAGAAATATTGATTTCTTTTTTTTTGGTAAATGGATACCTCCTCTTTTTTTTTTTAATAAATGAATTGGAGACCACATGAGGGCTGAAACTGCCATTCATTATGGATTTGCTTGGGTTCCATGTGTTTAGTATCAACAGCTTCTAAGGAGAATTTGTTACTGATGAAGAAGAGCAGTCAGAAGGAAGTAGTGAATTAAACTCAAGCTCTCTAATCAAGACAAGACAGGGGTGTAAATTCTGCTCCTTTGATATATCAGTGTTATTAGCTAACAACTATCTGTTTGCTCCATTTATTTGAGGCAGCATATTGGGTTGGATTACTTTTTGTGTGTGTGATATTGATTAAAGGGCAAGTAATGATTTTCAGAAGTATTTTCAAGTAAAAGAGTAACTCAACAAGCAAATTAACAGTGCCGTTGTGGGTGAATAAGAATGAAATCCTCCTTGATCCTGCTGATTGCAGAGCGTTTTTTATTGTGCTCAAAGAACTAAGAGAAATAAAATGTTGGACTGAAAACAATACTTCATAGGAAAAAATGTTTATATTGTGGGAAAAGGATCATGATATCTGTCATGCTGACATCAGTTTTCACTTTACCAAGTGACGTAAGATGGCTTGCAGAGATTTAAAAATATATTCTTTTCCCCTTGTATCTGCTGAATGATGGAGTTATTGAACAGTTATGAGAATGTCCTACACATTGCTCCACCAAAAAAAACTTAGTGAGTGAATGAACTGCGAAGACACAGGTAGTAATTATGCAAAACTGTATCCCTTTTCTTCCCTATCTTATCAGAGGACAAGACTACAATGCAAAAGGTTTAGATACAATCTTTTTATTTTGTAGAAACTTCTTAATTTTAATAAAAAGAGTAGAAAAGCCAAACTTTCCTACCACTTAAAACATTTTGGGTACTCTTTAATGCTTGTTCTCATAACCTGTCTCAGTAACATAGAAAAAATTATTTTGGGTTGAGGCATATGTGAAGAAAGTTTGAATAAATTATAGTGTCTGTTAAAGTGTACTACGTGAGGTCTATCTGTTGGTGTAATTTTTAATCACTGGTACTAAAGCAAAATTTCAAAGGCTAAATGATATCCACCAGTGCTATTTGAACAGCAGACCTCCATGAAGAACAGAACATGTGAGCCTGTGTCTGTGTGTCTGTCTCTCCACAGAGCGGGGGTGTCCTCACTCTGTATATACTTTGCATGCTCAGAGCCTGACTACTCCGATGCCAAAGTGGCATTAGTTTGTCCCATTCTGGCAGATCACAGGCAGAATCACCAAACACAGCTCATCTAAGCACTCTTTCCAACCAGGCAATAATTTAGCATTATGTCTGTTATTCAAGGTTGCAAACACTTGTATGTAAATAAGACCCCAAACTGCAACCTGACTTCTTATTTTCAGGGCAAGATATTTTGACTTTTGGTCATATATCTACAGGTGGTTTATCCTGCCCTTCTACCTTTTCCTGAACATCTCCTGGGTTCTCCTCTCCCTCGTTCCCAGTTCTTGCTGCCTTCTGAACACTCACCACTATGGGTCCACCCTTCTTTAAGATGGTGGCAATCAGCTGAGGAGCTTTTCAGTATATACTATATTTAGCACACCTCTGAGGACTGCCCAGGGCGTTCTTGCTGTAGCCCTATAGAGGTGCTGGTGATTCTGCTTTTTCTGAAAGAACATGACTTCAAAAAGAAGGAAGGTAAACCAGGAAAGTCCAGGCAGTGTTCAGCTGCAGCCTCAGTTGCATCAGGTCAGTACAGCATTTGGAGTAAAATATGCATTTTCTATGCTACTACTAAATATACTATGCCCAACCCATTACAATCTATGCCTGTGTATCCTGCAGACTCAGTGCAGTGCTTTCTAGGATTTAGTGTTAAAATGAAATATGACACAAATTGGATCATTGTAGGATTCAGTATTTGAATTTAGTGGAGACTGAAACATGAGTGATGCTTTGCATATTTTGACCAATAAAATCAAAATGTTCCTCAGGCAGCAGTAACATTTCTAATTCAGGAGCAAATATTAAAGAAAGAAAAAAACTTTTACTCAGATATCCACAGTCTACTGAATCATTTAGACCACTAGGCAATATCCTAAAGGCAATGCACATTTTTAGAGTGAAATATCTTACGGAGCTTAAACTCTGTTGGGAAAGAAAATGTTTGCATAAATAATCAGAAAAGTAACCCGTATGTAACTAATTGCCAAATATTTTCTTTCTGGGAGATGAACTGTCACTCTGTCCATACACTTTTGTGTCACTTTTGTCCATACAAAATTTGGGGCTGACATTAAAATAGAATCTTTCAAATATATAGCATACGTACTAATGGGAAGACACCCAGTGGTCAGAAATAGGACATAACAATAGCAAATGAGCAATTGTCCAGGAACGTTCTTTGCAACACAACGAGATGCCAAGACTGTTCCAGTAAGATTGCACCAGAATTCAAACAATTCCAATAATAAAGACTATGTTTTTTAAAAGCAACAGATGGTCCCCATGCTAGAATCAAGAAAGCAAATCCTTTCCTTTCTCAACTGGGAGAGACCGAGGAATAGTCCAGTTGTATGGCTGAAATTACTCACTGAAACTGGGCACTGTAACTGCAGAGGAGCTTGAATCCTGGCCTAAGATGACAGGAAGAGCTTTCAAGTGGTTACATGCTTATCTGAATCTTCAGAGAGTGTTATTCGGGAAATCAAACTGGCAATGCCATAAGGATGAGTCTTTTGAAAACTTTCTAATACTCATCCTTCTTGTTGAAATAAAAAGCCATGGGCAGATCCAAAGTCCAGTTCCAACAATTGGGAAACACTGTGAATGACTTCAAAGGACTTGGGATCAATCTCTTTGTGACAGCAGGCTTTCCCTTGGTATTTTAATACTTCCATACCCCCACTTTATCCAAAGCAGGCAGTGATCTGAAAATCAAAAGTAAAGCAAATGTTTTTCTGATCATGAAAGGCATCTCAAGAGCAGTGTAATTACCAAAGAGAATCAATTCTTGCACGAATAGGCATGTATGAGAAAAGAGAAACTGTAAAGGGAACCAGTGCATGATTAGTAGAAGGTGAAATATAATAGGAATGAGGTGCCTATGCCGAAGGTCAAACTCCCAAGGAAATGGCTACTCCGCATCTGTTCAATTCCACGTCTGGAAGTAATTCTGGAAAGTGGACTCATAAGGAGCTGTATGTTGTGCAAGCCCAAAGGTGTCTGTGGAATTGTTTAGTGTGAGTCTGAACGAAAAAAGAACAAACATTATTTATTTCAGAGTGATCATTTTTATAACCACGACTGTCAGAGATGGAAAATTAATTATTTAAATGCAATGCACAGTGTTCAAAACAGCTGGGCAGTAATAAGTTCATTTATAAATGTATTTCATGACAATGATGCTCCCATTTATTTTTTTATTTATGAAGATCCTAAGAAAGCATTCATTGTAGAAAAGTATTGGCGTGGAGTAAAGAACATACAGATAATTGTGGTGGCATTTTTTCAGCAGAAATATTACACATCTTTTCCACAGTACGGAAAACTCAAAAAACCGCATAATGGCTTTCCTTTGCTTTCTAGCTATTTCAGCAAAAATGTGTTTGTCTATTCAGTTCTAGTTAGCCATTTCCTCGGAAACCTCATGTGGAAAGCTAAAAGAAGATGTAATTAATACCCCCATGTTCCGAATCTGCAGCCCTATGAAGTAGACAAAGAAATACGCCTACCAATACATAGCTAAAACATTCAAGACAGTTCACTTTTAAGTTGAAGTAGGAAGAGAAAATCCTCTGAGACATAGCTACTGTAAGGATTGTATAGCCTTCCCACTTTCAAATAGATGCTTACCCAACCACAGTCATGGTTGCTTGTCAGCCAAGAAAGATTGCCACATATCATTAGGAAATTATGGTTCATTTTCAAGGTCCCATGAGAGTGGCATAAAGGCATAAACAGATACTGAAAAGGCAGTGAGATGGCATTTGCTTCAAACGGTGTGCAGCATCTCTTCTTTTTTTTTCTTATTTGTTGTATTTCTGACACTATTTGTCCTAATTTTGTCAGGTTATTCACTGTTAATTATGTGCTACCGGGAATGGCATGGGAAAGGAGTTGGGGTATTGCACAGTGCCCACCAAGGGTTGAAAAATAGAAATGGAAAAGATAAGTTAGCCAAATAAACAGGTTGTACTGGATTACAAGCAGAGGAAGTTCATTAACAACATGTGTATTGTCAAAACACAAGGGAACAGAAAGCGGTGTATACTACATAGAAGGACAAGCTGACCTGCTGGAAAGCAGTTCCATGGAGAGGGATGTGGGAGTTTTGGTAGACAACAAGCTAAACCATGAGGCAGCAATGTGCCCTTGTGGCTAAGAAGGCCAATGGCATCCTGGTCTGCATCAGGAGGAGCGTTGCCAGCAAATCGAGAGAGGGGATCCTGCCCCTCTACTCAGCTCGGGTGCCACCGCACCTGGAGTATGGGGTGCAGTTCTGGGCTTCCCGGTACAAGAGGGCTGTGGAACTGCTGGAGAGAGTCCAGGGTAGAGCAACCAAGATGATTAAGGGACTGGAGCATCATTCATATGAGGAAAGACTAAGCGAGATGGGCCTGTTTAGCCTGGAGAAGAGGAGTTTGAGAGGGGATCTGATCAATATGTATAAATACCTGAGGGGAGAATGTAAAGACGATGGGGCCAAACTCTTCTCAGTGATGGCCAGTGATAGTACAAGGGGTAATGGATATAAATTATAGCAAAGGAAATTCCATCTCCATATGAGGAGGAACTTCTTTCCTGTGAGGATGACAGAGCCCTGGCACAGGCTGCCCAGAGAGGTGGTGGAGTCTCCTTCTCTGCAGATCTTCAAGACCCATCTGGATGCCACCCTGTGCCGTGTGCTCTAGATGTCCCTGCTGGAGTAGGGGGGTTGGACTAGATGATCTCCAGAGGTCCCTTCCAACCTCAACCATTCTGTGATTCTGTGTTTCTGTGATCAGAGACCATTTGACTGATCAAAACAGTCAGGATGACAAATTAAAGAGCTAACTCTATTTTTTTTTCTTGTTGGAGGCAAAATACATACTGAGGACCCTGGCATATAGTTTGGCATATCAGTCAAAAACCATTGGATGAAGGTAATGTGCTTGTAATCTCTAATGAGCTCAGAATTTATTGCCCCTTTGACTGATTCATAGGATGGGTCTGATAACTTTAGGCCAAAAACTATGTGCATACAGAGAAATTGCCAAGACTGACTTTCTCTCACCTTCTTTCATACCTTTTTGGCTTTTTTTTCTTCTTTTTTTTTTTTTTAAGTGAAGAAAGTGAGGTGGGGTCAAGGCCAATGTTGCATATGCACAGATATTCATATGCATATGCCCTCATCTGGCATCTGAATATTAAGTTTTATGCAGTTAAAGACACTATAATCAATATTCTCCAAGTTACCTGAAGGAAATAAACCTGACAGAAGACTCTTGGTTACAGAGGACGGAAGGTTGGAGAGACCTCTCCTCCAAATTTGTCCAAGCAAAGCACTTAATTTAAGCATGGATAATCACAGTGTCTCTGTAGAAAAAGATGGCTGCAGGACTCTCTTTTTGCTGCTGAAGCTTCTGTAAATTTACTCAGCTTCATTTCCTCTGCTGTCTCGTTACCTTTGGCTGGAATTGCAATCTTCGCCTCCTTGCTCCCCCCAGTCTCCTGCTCAGCCCTATCATGCATGCTCTTTCCCAGTGCCTGTTCCCCTCCCCTGAGGCCGGCATTTCCCATGTCATCAGTGAGTGTATATCTTTATTTGCTTTCCCCTTTTTTCCCATACAGTCTGCGTATTCATTTTGTATCCTACTTTCCTTTAACTACCTTTGGGGACCCCTAGGCACGTCACTCACGGAAAATAGATTCCCCTGCAAATAGAGCTGGGATAGGCAGTAAAGGAAAGATACATCTGATGAGGTAAATATTGGCCCAGAGTCCCAAAGAAACCACAGAGCAGCATTAATATTTCCAGGCAGCTGGCTCAGCAGTGAAGTCTTCTTCCACTGGTTAAGGAGCTATAGTTGTCCGTACTCTGGGAGAGCTGCTCTCCTCAGGAATGAAGAGAGCAGCGGATTAGCAGCACTATGAAAAACATGTGCTTGCTTTGCTTGTGGTCAGGACAGGAAGGCAGTAAAGATGGCTCCAAAATTTTTGTCTGCAGCATCTTCTCCTTGTCCACCTCAAGAGAAATCATAGCTGGAAGCTTGGAAGAGGCTGCTCACCCTGTTGGCTCTCTGGAGGCTGAAAGCCTAAGCATTGCTGTCGAGGCTGTATCACCACCAGCATCTATGTGGTGATGGGTGTTCGGCAGGCGTTTTGATCTATTTGCATTACTAAATGGCCACATTAACATGATGAACAGCAGTTGAAGTCATGTTTACGTGCTGAAAGATGCAACCTCTAGCAATGCCACTGTGGTTTATAGCTGCAGATAAGTAATAGTGTAGATGATCTGGATCTGACTTCCCTCCTTTGATCTGCTGAACTCGGCAGTGTTATGCTGTGGTGAAGGAGAGAACAGGCAGACTCTGGTGTCTCTTCAGGTTTAACCGAGGACGCTCACTGTTTAAAGCGTAGCCAATGGCTTAGGCTCTGTGCCAACACAGGGGCAGATAAGGATGCAAAACACCCCTTTCCAGCACAGTTCAGACTCTCCACATGCTTTTCCATGTCAGTGACCACACGTCTAGGCATTCAAGGGTGAATGGGCACAGGCAGCGTCCCAGCTTCCTACCACTCCCAGCTCAAAGGCCACCAGGATCGGATTCAGCCACAATGTTAATGTGGAACAGACTCTCCCTGTCATACTTTTTAAAGATGTGCACCTCACAGTGATGGCAACAGCAGGATGCAACATGTTTATCCTTTAAGCCCTGGGCCTTTCAAGATGAGCGAGCATGGATGGTAATAATTGGCTGCTGAAGAGTTGAAGAGAAGGGGCAGAGAAACTCAAGCCAGCAGAGCCTGGAGAGAATGGTGATGACATGTGCTAGTCTGTGGCATACACACAGCAGCAGGGTTGACCTCTTATAACTACTCAAAGCCGGTGCCCAAATACTGCAGTGTTCAGACTAACTTTTTCAGTGGTTCCATCCCACAAATGTCCTGTTCCTTTGCAGCATATTTTGCTCCATTTGTCGCACTCTGCAGCAGTTGGCTCTCCTGCTGCAGAATTTACAGGAAGCGACAAAGGAACAAGCACCTTCTGTGCTGCCTCTGAATCCTGACGTTACCTTTCAAATGCAGCATCTGATTAGAGCAGCATTGGTATAGGCTAAAATAAAACCCTTTAGCAGGGAAGAGGTTAAGGGTACTTGAAGTCATTTGATTCATGCTCTTTTTTTCTTGCTTTAGCTATTCCTACAAGCTTCTACACTCTCTTTAGCTGCAGCAGACTGTAAACTCCTACCTACAGATGATCCTAAATCTTTAAAGGTAGGATTTTCAAGGATAGAGTTTAAGTGCTTATACAACCTCCAAGTACAAGTAAATACATATTCATTAAACTGTTGAGGCATGAATAGCATCAAAGGCACAGAATAAAATGTGAGCAAGCAGCTGTGCAATTAATTATGCTATGGAAAATCATTACTGATGTTTCACAGCTTCTATTTTCATAATATTTGTATAGCTTTTCTGTCCTTGAGGATAAATACAGCTGCCAACATTTATGAAAAGTTTTATTTAAAGGCTTGTTGATACCATGGCAATGCTTTGTTATTTTTTTTTATTTTCAAAGTACCCTTTTCTCTTGTAAAACAAACAAACTTACGAACCAGATCATACAACGCTGCAAGAAGTTAGTTATCTGACAGAATGCAAACTATTTTGACACCGTTTTCTGACACTAGGTTGTCAAAAATTATGTTTAGAGAGGCCAGGAATTACTTGGCCGTTGCAAAGGCAAATGAACAAAGTACCATCAAAATGATTTGCTGCTAGTGTAGTGGAAATACAGAAGTGAGATGTACCCATCGTCTTTAGCATGACTAGGGTTCATAATAAAGAAGATATTGTTACATGGATAAAGTGGAAGGTATGGGGATCAGGTTTTGGCTTCTGTGTCAGAACAGTAAATCCTACCCTACAGGGTAGGAAAAGGCCAGAATATAGTATTGTTTAGTGCTCCCTAGGCTTCATTACTAAGTGTAAGTTAAAGCAACCCCAAGGCTACTTCAACATCCATTTGGAGTTCAAAGTGTCCCAAGAATTCCCCCTCCAGGTGGAACAGAGGTGGTGCAGTAGGTAGAGCTCAGCTGAACTTGCAAATTCTGCTGTGCCCAAGCCTGGAGACTGCCAGGAGAAACAATTTGCAGCAAATCATACTTCATTTGGAAACATGACTAGAAGGACTCCTTTTTATTTTATTTATTTGAATTTTTTAAATCCTGTTGTTCAGCTGTTGTATAGCGCTATACTGAACAAGTCCCAGCCCTTGGCTCTGTGTTTAGAAACATTTCTGTATTTCTGAAGTTCCTCATGGCACTATTGGATTTTGTGCAGGCCTGAGCACACCTGAGGGAAGTGTAATATATTTTAAGAGGTTTCCAAAACATTTTTCTTTATTTTCTGCTTTACTCATCCACTCTGTAACTTGAATACAGAACTGCTTTGCAGTCCTGCGAGGTCTCACACACTCACCTCTCCCTTCATGCTTTCTAACTTAAATCCTCTTTCCAGATCTTACATCTTTTGCTCCCCTCAGCTCCATGGACTTCACATGGGAGTGGTCTAAGGATCCTCACACAACCACGCTCTGTTTCTGCCACGAGCAGCTGAGGACCTGACATGCACATTTTCCCCTTCTTCCCAGTGCTTTGATGTCATGCACATGCACTGTGGATTCATGGAGGCTTTCTCTTCATGCTTCACATGGGCAAGGGCCAGGAGTGCATCTTACATTTTCAAAGCATTTTATTTTTATTTGTTCAGCTTGCACAATTTGTGTGTGGTTTTTAGATCAGTTTGTTTGCAGTTGAATCTTGAATGGCACAATTTGAAAATGCCTAATTCACTTTATTAGTGTAACTAATGATGTGAGAGGATGTTTCAAATAGACTTTTGTTTAGGGAGGTGCAAAGCAGTGTTCCAAAGATGAAAAGAGGGGCTCAAACCCATGCTTAAAGCACTGCTGAAGTTGCAATGCAGGAAAAATTTTGAAAAGCAGAAAACATAAGATTCTGAGGAAATAGTATACTACACGCAGAGCGAAGAAAGATGGACTGAGGTTTTAACTCCCATTTCTCTCAAGAAAATGTACTTGGCAAAAGTGCTGCTCTCCCAGGCTGAAAATGGCAGTCTCATCTATTTTCCCAGTGGTCCCATCAGTTTTCATTGGGAACATAAACTAGCAAATACTGTTCAAAGCAAGAGCAGACCCCTTGTTCAGAAAAGGGGAAAAGATTTACTAAAATCAGCATATTTGCTTTCGGTGTTTGGAAACCCGACAGAGGCCCCTTACTAGCTCTTAAAGATCTCAGCGTAAAAAGCTCCCCCTCCAACGCTCATTTCACTGGGATCTGAACTGATCCTATAGAACAGAGCTGATGTAACCAGCATGGAAAGTTAGGGTCACATCAATATTCCTGTAAACTGCAGTATTTCTGGGAGGCTTAATTGAAGTTTGTACCCTTCCACTCACATACGCATTGCACACCAGCCAGCCAAAATACTCGAGCTTACTGACTTTCTAAATATTTCGTGAAACCTCTGGAATGCTTTGGGCAGGATCCAGGAGCTGGAAAAAAAATAATCTTGGAGTTCCTTGGGAAAAAAAACACTGGTAATTGTTTAAAAGAGCCTTAATTTAGAGTGTCTGAGGGAGCCCAAAATTTGCTGAACAGGCAGAAGGGCTGCGTGGAGCTCCAGGCGGGGGAACTGGTGCTGGAAACTGAAGCTACACAGCCACGTTTTAGGATGCTGGGATCACACTAATTTGTGCCTCAGATTTGGGAAGGGTTGATAGTAGTCATACACAGTGCCATCTAGTGGGCCTGGGGACAGCCATTAAACCACATCTCTGGGCCCTTGGAATAGCCAAGAGATGAGTCACGGCATCATGCTTTAATTGAAAGGTATATTAATTTTCTCATCAAAGAAAATGAAGCTTAGCTGGAATGATAAATATAAGGCAGCACATATGATCTTAGGAAGATTGAAAATTACTAAGAACTATAGGAGACTAAAAAACAACACATGCCCCATTCTGAGAAGGGAGAAATATTCCTGGGAACTGGAGGGAAGGGTCTTAATAGGACATGTGGGTCTTTTCCCACCAAAGCAAAGAAGAGGCAGAAGGGCCACATCCCCATTCCACTTCCCACCAGCAACTTGTGGGGAAAAGGACAAATTTCTTCTCTTCCCTCTCTCTTCTCTCAGTCCCTCACATTGATCTGGGACTATGTATCAATGAGGGCTGAAAGCTTTCTCCAATGTCTCTCTGGGATGTCTTGCTCCTGTATCCAGGGTTAAACTCAGCAGCAGATGAGATTCAGGAAGGATTTTTTTTTCCTTAGCTCAAATTAGAAAAGATCCTTCAATTTTTATTGAAAGCACAAAATTTCTGATATGGGAAAATACCAAAGACATTGTCTACAACTGCTTTGGTAGTACAGAACTTAAAGTTACTTTAAAATGTTAGGAAATACTCTGAGGATTTTGTGGTTGGAAAAAAGTAAAATTCTGTGATCCAACAGTGTGTACCTGGCTGTGGACAGAGGGCAAACCCAGTGATTCAAGTTACCATCTCCTCTGGTCCTTGGAGCTGTCTCTGCTCTCCTTTTTCCAAGCAAAGGAGAGCTGAAGACCTTGTCCCCTGGGCTGCCTGCAGGCTGCTGCCTCACTGCATTTAGCGACATTAAGAGCTGCATTGGGGTGAGATGGATCACCTAAGGGTGATCCTAACTAGGAGGTCCAGACCAGAGAACGTGCTGAGGGCTGCGTTTTGAACCATTAGGGACAGCTTGTTTGCTCTAAATAGTACTCTGTCTTCTGGGCCCGGTGGGGGCGTCAGTGTTGTTCATTTTCCTGGAAGTAAAGCTGCTTGATGTGTAAGAGCATAGTTTCCTTAAATAATGTGCAGAGTACACTGCAAGCAAGTGCAACAACCACCACTGGCACACCAAAGTACCCTGGAGAGCCAAATAACTGCCAGAAACAAGAGAAAACATCAAACTAATAAAAGAAAATAGAGGAATTTTTTCCTCACATATGTGTTCCCAACTTTATCTTTCATGGTTCCTAGCTGAATAGTTTAAATTTCAGCGCAAGAAATAAAGCTGTTTTCTTCCTTATATCAAAAGGCAATTTTTGAATATTTTACAAGATTGAGCTTGGCAGATCCACTTTTTTCATTGCTGTTGTCTTAAAACATGAAGATTTCGTGAGAAATCAGGATCAAACTCATATTGACTGCAACATGTCATAAGCTTGTATTTGCAGTCTCTTTTTTAAACATTGAAGGAACTAGGCGAGATTGTCATTGTGTAATTTTGTGCTTAGACACTGCCGTTTATTTTCCATGCTAGCACACATCCATTCTATTACTGTAGCTGCAAACAGTGAAGTATCCTTCTGCCAAAGAGAGAATACACACTTGTCCTTTGTTCTGCAAGTACTCATATTATCCAGTATGATTTGTATCCCCTTTCTGTGGGTTCCACTTCTGTTAGAGCGCTCTGCATTGTGAGCGCTATTAATTTGGATTGATTTTATGAAGGATATTGAATCAGGGATGTAATAAACACTGAAGAGAGAGAGAGGCAGTAATTGTGATTAAAATAAATAGGCTGCATCTGCCCTTTATGAGGTTTTCTTTCTCTTGTGCAGATTTTTTTTGATTAGCAATAAAGCTATATATTTTTAAAAATACACTTAAAACATTTTGAAAGGAAGAAGATCCTTTTTCTTTCCTGTGGCAATGGTTCCCAGTATCCCAGTATCAGCTCTTGAAAAGCCTTGAAAAAAGACGGACTCCAAAGAGGACTTTGATTGCACATGGTTAAGGCAACGTTGTGACCTTTAGCAAGGATTTCAGCTAAGTCTCTCAGCTGTGGAAAGAACAAACCCAAGAGTCACAAAGGGATGCTAATAACAGATTGGACTAAATATACAAGATTCCGCTAGCCAGCAAGTAAGCCAAAATTAAAGAATGGAGTACAGTAAAGCTATAAACACATATTAACCATTTAGCTCTTTGGGCCCTGACCCAAAAGCAGTTCAGCATTTGTTTAATTCCAAGCATGTGACTAGTGGCTTTGAAGTAAAGGAGTAAAGCTAGGCAGGGTCAGAGGCGCCAAGTGGGGATTCTCAGTTTATTTGCTCAAGTGCCTCCAGCTCAGAGGCAGCCTCTGGCTCGGTGCCCACTCTGCTGCACATCCAGCGCGTGTGCTTTGGGCCTCTTCCCTTCTTCCAGGTCCTGCCTACATGTGCCTGTCCTCTTCACCTGCCTCACTCTCTAGCTTCCTGATCCAGAGATACCCTCTTCTCCTCTCACCTCTTCCCTGACCCTGAGTTACCATGCGACTATCTCCGCAGGGATGAATACCGCCCGTCGGCCAACTGGCCATTCCTGCTGGGGCTCCTGCATCAACCTTCTTGTAGGCACTTGCTGATGATGGGCTGGTAAATGCCTGCGTGAACACGTTTCTAGAGATATTCAGCCTCTGTACAGACAGGGCTAGACCTGATCCTGCCACTGCCACGAGCAAGCTGTACTGATTCAGCCTAAAGCAGAATCATTAATGTAACTGGCTAGGGAATCATCATTTGCAGAACCTGTCTGAAACAGCTACCAGTGTGTGCATCGCAGTCTGGAAACCTCTGTCTGGAAAGACACACATTTACTGGAGACGGCCACGATCCCTGAATATCACATACCTTTCCTCATGAGCCATAAGAGACATCTTTCATTCAGCCAGGCACAGAATCAATACTTGTTCCAGTAACAGATATCTGACTAATAGGTTAGAAATGTCTGAGGGTGAGTCATTGACTACTATCGTTGCTTCTGTTGCTTGGTGGTCGAAAAAACTGTGAAATATCCACGGGAGAGGAAAAAAAAAAAAAAAAAGAAGAGTAAATACGCTGCCTTTAGGAAATCTTCAGTGACTATACATGCCTGAAAATCTTCATGTCCTTCTACAGCATGCAAGCCAAATGTATTTCATCGTTCTCAGTTTCTAGTGCGTTCCTTTGCTCTAGAACTATAGTACACATTTACTTCTTTTTTTTTCTTTCTTCTTTTCACTTCTTGTTTTCCCTTGACTTCTTTCCATGTAATTTTCCTGTCTGCCTTTGGCTGTGCACACAGCTTTTTCTGAAAGAACATCTTGTACCCAGTCCTTAAAGAGGTTAGTTTCAAGTATATGGCAGCCAATGCTGCTGAGACAGGCAGCACCTGCTCAAGGGATTTGTGGATCCCCTCACATTGTTTTTGAAAAATGGGAAGGGGATACTTTTAGAGTGAAAAGCAGGAAATTGCATCCAATTTATGTGAATGAGTCATGTTGCCAATTTGTGCTTGCAGTGCTGGAAATGTATTTTGAAAATAATCTTTTATATAGCTACCAGCAGTAGATACTTTGAAGCATTTGACTTTATTTTCATTTATTTATTTATTTAGTCTTAGTGTCACATCCTAAGATACTGTTCAGAAAGTTGTTGGCCTCCTTTTTTCTTCTTCTCAACAAAGCAGCCCTAACCAAACAAGGATCAGTGAAGAGCGGATTTCTGTCACCCATGGAACACAGCGGGCATGCTCTTATGCCTCCTTGGACGTGTAAAATGCAATTCCTTTGCTACTCTTATTCAAGGCAAATTAATCAATTAAACAGTTCAATGGCCCCTTCTCTGATCCTGGAGTACCCTAAAGAGACTGGATCTCAGTACTTCTCACTCTGGAACATAAGAACTAGACTTATGTTATCTAGACAGTTTCATATTGAAATATATCTAACAGATTTCTATCTATTATATGTTTTGTGTGAGTCTTTCTGTCATACTCCTGTAAAGAAAGATTTCTGTTTCAATATCTTGAAGATAAACAGAGGGTTAAACTAAATAGCTGAACAGCTTCAGTCTGAAAGAATGTTAGAATCTGAGGATTTCCTTCACGGAAAGGAAAGGTGTATATATATATTGACATAGATGTCAACTGTGGGTGCAAAACTGAAACACTATGTACATATGTAGAAAAAAAGTATATAAGATAAATGACTGTGATATTTTGAAGCCAGGGACAGCTGTGCAATCACTGCTCAAAATGGTTTCTGCTCAAAATACCCTTTCAGTTGCTTATGTATTTTGGAAACTTTCACTCCCTGGACTTAAATTTTCCATTCTGGTAGCCTTCTCCTACTTGTACAAATATGAGTGTAAATTTGGAGGAACATCACCATTTGTGATTTTTAATGAAGCATTTCTGGATGCAGAGCAGTGTAAGAGCTGAGTTTGGCAATACCTAACAAAGTATTTCAGAGCTTGCAGAGCAGCTTGAGATTTTGTGTAGATGGGAAGAAACAATACTTGCAACTTAACTATTCAGGTTTACTCTTGCTGTACAGTCCAACCAAAGTCATCTAGCTCTACCTAAACCAGCCAGGTTCCTATCAGTTCAAAGCATGCGAGAGGGAGAGAACAAGTGCTACCGCTGTACAACTGGTGAATAGCCATGAGATAAAATGGTGGAAATATTCCTGGAAAAATATTAGAAATAGTATAAAGATGTATTTTCCTTCCACACCAAAAGCCCTTGGTCATTCTGTAGAAAAAACAAACAAATTCCCCACCAGACAAATCTTCCTCCCACTCCTTTCCTCTTCTGTTTCTAGATCCTTTGATATTAAGGACATGTCCTTGCCATGCTTAAACCTTAAAGACTGCTTGCTTTGCTCTTTTTATATTCAGAATTCAGATTTGTTGACTTTGGGCATTTGCCCACTATTGTTTTTTTCAGAAGGTCTCTTAATTATGTTTCCTTTTATCTGTCAGAATTCCTGCTTAATGTGCATCAGGGCTCAGCAGTCTTGCTAACAACGGCTTGCTTGCTCTCTCTTCACTTGTACCATTGCCAGGCAAATTGACTGGAATGGATGCTGGAACCTGACTGCATTATTTATATTTCACATTTTACCTTTTTAATTTTTTTTAATAAATAAAAGTAAAAAGAACGGGCTACAAAGCACCCTGAGAGACTTCTTTTACGAGAAAGAAATCTACCCAGCCTTTTCAGCCAATACATCCCTCCAGCATGAAATTGAGGGAGGAATTCTAGCCGGATACTATCTGTGAAGGATTATAGCCCTTTAGCTGGAAGTTGATACTATCAGGATTTTTAAGGCAAGATGGGACAGCCTGTATGGATAGAAGTAATGTGTAAAGGAAAAGCAGAATCAGTTTTATATTGTACCTCATGGTTACTTAGTGCGAACTCCTATGTGAAAGTACCTGGTACTTTGAATGATGTTAAAAGTAATTACCATGGTTCCAAGGTATGTATTTTCTCATAAAAAAAAAAAGTACAAATATTTGATCTTATATACAAGTATAGGATTAAATGCTATAGACAGTCTTGACCTTTTCCTGGCATGGCAACCATGCTAAATGCTTTATAGAGTTATATTCATAAAATATGGGGTCTTTAAAAATTTAATCTCTGGGTATACTTTCCAAAGCTGAATGCCTGAGCTGGTACAGAGTGTACTCATATTTGTTCCTCCTCATAAACTGATTTACTGAAATAGGATTAGGAATGTGGTGGACGTTTTATTTCCAGAAAATAACAGTATTTTTACAGGATATTAGGGATTATTTATGACTTGATCATGTAATATCAACTGACTGTTAAATAATATGTCAGAGAAACATACAATTAACTCCAACAAGTATAAAGGCCTATTAATTAATCGCATCTTTATCTTTTCCATACTTTGATTACCCTGGTGATTCCTGGGTAAAACCAATCCTTTTCTGACTGCTCTCTTAATTTTTTAAGGAGTGTTTTGCAGAAGAAGTTTTTCTGGCACTGTTTAGAGGGAATCATAGGAAAGATAGATGGGGCATTTCTTCTACAGTGCTCTTTAAACCAAGTGCATATTTCTACCGCATAGGTCTTTTATTTATTAAATGCCTTGTTTGCCTTGTGATGTCACTGACATAAGAAATACAAGAATTCCAGTAATGTAGGTCATCATTTATCACTGAAAAATAACTGCTGTATATATTAATCAATAAGTTGTTGTGACTTGCTTACCAGATAATTACCAGTGGAAATATTTAACAATCAGGTATCCAAACACCAGTCTCTTCTGAATTGGCTCCTTGTTTGCTCTTGGCTCAGAAGCATGAGAAGTGAGCTGACGGCATGACTGGGACCTGGGAAGGCACCTGTGTTTGAAAAGAAAAGATAAGAAGCCATGAAAGGAATGCTGGATCTGAAACCCTCTCCTGGAAGAGAACTTTATGGCAGATGAACAAAGATTGCTGAGTAAAAGGCCTTAGGAAATAAGTTTCATCCATATCCATCAGGTGAACAATCCCTTTCCTGGGTTACGAATGCCACTGAGGTTGATTTTTTTTTTTTAATAATTAAAAGTAATCTCTATTTATCTTATTATTTGTCAGGGTCATGATAAATGGGACCGAGTCTAGTTGGAGGCCTATGGCCAGTGGTGTCCTGCAGGGGTCTGTGCTGGGCCCAGTGCTGTTCAACTTGTTCATCAGTGACTTGGATGAGGGGCCAGAGTGCACATGCCCTTTCCCCATGCACCCTCCTTTCTGTTCTGTGCAGACAGGGGTGTGTAAAAAGTTGCCTTCTCTTGTAAAACCAGAGTGCACTTGGCCACCTTTATGGCTGCCTTTCTGTGTGGCTTCCAGGTGAGAAAGGGTCACTGAGCCTTGCAGACGGGCTGTGCCCCAGGAAAGCAGCATTGGGGGCTGCTTTGCACAGCTCTGTGGCCCTATGGGGTCTGCAGAGCAGTGGGGAAGCAGCCGCCTGCCTGGAGCAGGTCTCTGCAGGGAGCTGTGTCAGGTCCCATGCTCCCAAGCAGCTTCTCCTGGATATTGCACACGTGGGAGGGGAACTACTAGAATGTGAAACAGGACAAGATGAGGGTGACAACACACAACCATGTGGTGTTTATTATTAACAGTATGTCTTTATGTGTTTTTTTATTATCATTGTTCAGAGGAGCTGTGGGACAGGTCTGGCTCCGAGAAGCAGATGTCCATCCTCCTGGTGTTTTTCCTGAAATATCCCAAGGCAGAGACAGAGGCATATCTTGGGGATGGCCTGGTGACACAGCTGCTTCTCCTATGGTGCTGCTCCATCTCTAGGGCTGGGGGGCTGAGGGACTGCCTTTCTAGGAGTTTCTAGGAGGCTGCCTTTATGTCACCCATTCCGTTCTTTTGACAAAATGTTCCTGATAAATCTCCAGTGGAATAACAACAACAACAACAACAACAACAACAACAACAACAAAATCCTTGCACTCCACTCCAAATTCTTTTTTGTTCTATAGGTGAAACAGTGAAAGGATAATCTGGAAGCCATGAAATGAAAGGAATTTCCTTCTGATTAAAAGTATTCTTGCTTCAGGAGACTCCCATCTTTTGATGCAAAGTCTGGGGTCATCTTGATCTGTGTATGCTCAGGAGCTACACCAACTCTAAGGATCTGGTCAGGAAAGTAGCAGGGCATGGGGCTCTCAGGCGGAGGCACAGCAGAGGGTAGATGCTGTGACCTTGCTGCCCTCCTCTCACTGATATGATGCCAAGTTTTCTGTACTGTAGCCCTGGACTTGCAGTCTTGGAGATGGGAGTTTTGGAAGGCTCCTGCTGGGAGAATAGCTCCTACTTGCCTTCTCACCCACAGAGTGGAAGCCCCTGAATCCATCATTAATCTGACTGGAGCTGCTGCTTCCTATTCTGGTTTTCATCTGTGGATGGCTGCCTCCAAGTTCAGCTCAGCTCTGGAAGGAACCAGGATAGAATTGGACTAGGAAATATCAGGCCTTCTGCTAGATGGGAAAGGGGAGATAGTGACAAAGGACTTGGGAAGGGACGAGATGCTTAGTGCCTCTTTTGTCTCTGTCTTCCCTGGCAAGACTGGCCTTCAGCAATCTCACCTTCAAATCTCCAGACAGTCTTTCTCTGCTAGTCTAAGGCCCAGCAGAACGAGCGCCTCTCCCTGGGCCTCCCCTTTGCCCACAAAATCTCTTGCCTCCAGCTAGACTTTGTGCCCCTGAGTACAACCCTTAGCTCTGCCTTTCTGCCAAGTAAAGGAGACGGATAGTGCCCAAAGTGTTGCAGAAGATGAGGTAGACCACATGCTCTGCCCTCCCCTCATCTACTCAGCCATTATGGAGGGCTCCCAGAGTGGTTAAGCATGGTTTCCCCTTATGGATGTCACTGCCCTGAGCTCCTTCTTCCCAGGCTGGAGCTGGCATGCCCACGGCGCCGCTGCGGGGCTGCTGCAGGGCTGCAGGTGAGGCTGCTGGGCCTGCAGTTGCCAATGGCCGTGCCTGGCCTGGCAGGAGCTGGTCCTGCAGCCAGAGCATCGTGCAGGAAGTGAGGGGCAGAGTGCTCAGGGAGGCATCACTGCTGCCACGAGCAGGGCCAGGAGCAGGGGGCCTTCCTGCGGCTCCATCCCAGTGTGCCTGTGGGACTGTTGGGATCAAGGGGAGGAAGGAAGGAAGGAATCACTCGACTCCTGCTACACAGCACACAAGTGTTTATTGCACGTTTACTGCACTGACCCCCGGTGAGAGGGACACCGGGCTCAGCGCGGGGCTGTTTAGTGGTGTCTCTGCCCCACGCTGAGCTCTCCGGTGTCCCGCAGCTGCTCCTCCTGGCCTGGCGGCCCCATCAACTTCAACAGGACCAAGGCCAGGAGGAGCTGGGGAGGCCCCCATGAGCTCCGGGCCTCCCCCAAGTCTCTGTGTCTGGAGCTCAACTCTGAGCTCGGCTGCTCGGCCACTTCTCAGGCCGTCTTCTGGCTTCTCGTCTCGCCCGCGCTTCCTGAGGTGGCCGAGGATCGTTGTTATGGGGGCCCGTGTGCAGGGAGAAGTCACTGTTGCCAGGGCCAGGAGCAGGGGGGCTTCCTGCGGCTCCGTGCTGGTGCTCCCTGCCCGGCTGTCTGGCGAAGGCGAGAGTTTTTGTGGGCAGAGGAGAGGCCCAGGGAGAGGCACTGGTGTCCTGTGCCTCTCCCTGATGACAAGGGCCTCGTGTCCTCCATCACGGTGCACAGATGTTTTTTGCACCGCCCAAGGGGATGGGGCATCAGGAGGCCCAGGGAGAGGCACTGATGGGCTGTGCCTCTCCCAGATGACAAGGGCCTCAGGTACCCCGTTGTGGTGCACAGATGTTTTGTGCACCGCCCAAGGGGACAGGGCACCAGGAGGCCCAGGGAGAGGCACTGATGGGCTGTGCCTCTCCCAGATGACAAGGGCCTCGGGTACCCCGTTGTGGTGCACAGATGTTTTGTGCACCGCCCAAGGGGACAGGGCACCAGGAGGCCCAGGGAGAGGCACTGATGGGCTGTGCCTCTCCCAGATGACAAGGGCCTCAGGTACCCCGTTGTGGTGCACAGATGTTTTGTGCACCGCCCAAGGGGACAGGGCACCAGGAGGCCCAGGGAGAGGCACTGATGGGCTGCGCCTCTCCCAGATGACAAGGGCCTCAGGTGCCCTGTTGTGGTGCACAGATGTTTTGTGCACCGCCCCAAGGGGACAGGGCACCAGGAGGCCCAGGGAGAGGCACTGATGGGCTGTGCCTCTCCCAGATGACAAGGGCCTCAGGTGCCCTGTTGCGGGGCACAGATGTTCACCCCTAGGGACAGGGGCGCCGGGCCGGTGGGCGCTGCTCAGCACAGCCTCTGCACAGGGGCTGTGCTTCACAGCGTCCCACTGGTGACGTGGGTGGCCCGGCGGTCCCTGCGCCCTCTCCTCCTCCTCAGCGCGGCGACGCGGCGGCGGAGCCCCCTGCCCAGCGCCCGCCAGCCCCCGCAGGCGCAGCCGGGGCAGAGCAGGGAGCGAAGCGCCGCTCGCCAGCCGGAGCCGGCTGCAGGAGGGGAGGGAGCCTCCGTGTCCCCGGACTCCACCGTTTCCCAGCGCTGCGGCGCTGGGACAGTGGAGGGCTCCTCGCTCCCGGAGCTGCTGGAAGGCTCAGGGTGGGGTGGAGACCCAGATGGGCTGGTCTCCACCACCAGGAGGGGTGCCCAGAGGCGCGGCAGAATGGATTTGCGCGCCACAGTTGGGGGCCAATCCAGGTGGGGGTCCCTGGGGATGAAGTCAAGGAGCTTGTGCTCCTTGCCCGGCCCCAGGAACACCCCCTGGCCGGCCCCGAACTGGACACGGCGGCGAGGCAGGGAAGGGCCGTGAGGCCCCCCAGTTGCCCCGCCGTCCGTGCCTGGGCACCTGGGAGGGAGAAGGCAGGTCAGGAGAGGGCCCCGGGCTGCCCAGTGTCCCCAGCAGGAGGCCCTGGCGCTGGCGGCCCGAGGGAACCCAGCCCAACTCTCGGCCTCCTGGCCCACCCCGCTCCTGCCCATGGGACCAAGCCAGCGCCCCAGGGCAGCCGTGGCAGGCTGGGCTCCACTTACCCTTCCAGCCACCTCCCAGCAGGCTTCTCCGGGAGCTCAAAGCGGGACACGGAGTCTGTAGGAGAGGAGGCGAGAGGCTGTCAGTGCCCTGGGGGCTGCCCGGTCAGCAGAAGGGTGGACGCCGGGAGACGGGGTGCTGGCCAGGAGCCGCTACCGCGGCTACACTCAGGACAGGGCTGCTCACCTCGGGGGATGAACATCACGGCCATCAAGAAGGACACAAGGACGCGGCAGGCCGAGGGAATGCCCAGGGTGATAATGAGCATGAGGCTCAGGGCCACAAGCTGGCACATGGCTCGCACGCGAGAGTCCATGTCACCGAGGTGACAGGGCCTCGCGTGCGGCCAGTGCCAAGCTCTGCACCCAAGTCCTGTTTGCAGAGGAAAACACGGCCCAGCTCATGTTAGTAGCCCCAGCAGTGACCTGCAAGCCCAGCCCCAGGCCGGGCAGCAGCACCACAGTCCTGCCCAGCAGCTGCCTTCCCACCCACTGCACCCGCTCCTGGCCCCAGCCCCCCTGCTCTGGGCTCACCCTCGCGCCTGGCGTCCGCACCGGAATAAAATCCGACAATAAAATCAGCTCGAGGCCGACGAGAGGAAATCTGAGAAGAGAAGGGCACCCTGTACTCCCTCCATGTGCCCTCCGTGGCACCAGGCAGCAGTTGGGGGCCCTTGGGAGGTCACTGAGCATAGGGAGAGCCATGAGGGGAGGGAGGCTGGAGAGGGAGCCCTGGAGTGGCTCTTACCCCGCGACCTCACTCCTTAACCGCAGGGTCAAGTCTTTGCCCACTCGCTCGCGCAATTGCTCACGAACAGGCAAAGTGACCCAAGGCCACCTCGGCACCACCTTTATAGCTGGCCTGGGATTGTGATGCGATACTGGTGTCACAGCAACAGCCCTGGGCCCCACGGCAGGGGTTCTGATGCGATGCCGACGTCATGGCAACATCCCTGACTCCGGTGTCACCTGAGGGCTTGGAATGTTATGTGATGTGGATGTCCTGGCAACATCTTTGGGCCTGGTGACACCCGAGGGCTTGGAATGTTATGTGATGGAGATGTCCCGGCAACATCCCTGAGCCTGGTGACACCCGAGGACTTGGAATGTTATGTGATGCAGACGTCCCGGCAACATCCCTGGGCCTGGTGATGCCCCTGTGCTGTGCTGACACTGTCATCACCCAAACACCAACACTGCCCAGCACTGCAAGGAGAAGCCCAAGGCAGCTCTGGCAGCAGATCCCCAGCGGCACCTAAGACCCATCATGGCCAAGCCCATGTGCAGGCTGTGGCCTTTGCCTGGCAATGACAGACTCTGGTGTCCTGGCCTTGCAGAAAAGGGCAGCATGGGTGTGTCTCCAAATGATTTTCTTCCCAAAAAGGCCCTGTGCCCATCAGTGCTGTCTCTTCTTGCAGACTCCACCTAAGGAATGACTTTCAGGCAGGAAAATGATGTGCTCAATATCCACCTCCTAATCCTCCCTGGCCCAGTAGTTACTGGGCGTGCACATGATCACAGACTCACTGAATTACTGAATGGTTGCTCCAACAGGGTCACCTACAGCACACTGCCCAGTACTGTGTCCAGACAAGCCTTGAATATCTCCAAGGAAAAGTCTTCGCAAGTCATCTGGACACGTCTCCTGTTCTCCACAACCTTTGAAAGATGTTGGAGAGTGACCTAGCAATCACATCTGCGAGCTTCCATAGCACTACTGGGTGAATCCCATTTGGGCCCGTGGATTTGTGCATGCCAAGTGTACCTATCCAGCAAAGGATGCCTGAAGCCTGGAGAGGGAAAACGACCAAACATGAGAACTACTGAAGGCTCATACAGCCAAGTTACAGCTGCCCCAGCTAGAAAGAGAGTCATATTGGGTGCCCAACTCAAATGCCTCTGCATAAACATAGAGCATGGGGAATAAACAAGACGAATTGGAGATGTATGATTGCAGGGCCATGATCTCCTTACAGTTACTGAGACATGATGGAACAACTCTCATGACTGGAATGTAACCACAGATGGTTTTAGGCTTTTTAGAAAGGACAGGCCAGGAAGACAAGGTGGAGGAGTTGCTCTTTACATGAGAGAGCAACTGGAATGTTGCTCTCATTTGTCCTCCCCATGCTATTGGGAGTCAAGAGCAAGTCAAGAGCCTGTGGGTAAGGATTAAAGGGCAGGCTGGCAGGAGCTGCATTGTGGTGAGTCTTTACTACAGGCCTCCTGCCCAGGAAGAGGAAGTGGATGAGGCCATCTACAGGCAACAAGTATTGCTTCACAATCACAGGCCCTGGCCCTTATGGGGGACTTCAACCACCCTGATGTCTGTTGGGATAATCACACAGTTAGGAACAGAGTGTCCAGGATGTTCCTGCACAACATTGCAGATCTTGTCCCTCTACTCAGCTCTGATGAGGCCATACCTGGAGTATTATGTGCAGTTCTGGGCTCCCCAGTACAAGAGGAATGTGGAGCTTCTAGAGAGGGTCCAGCGTAGGGCCACAAAGATGATTAAGGGACTGAAACATCTGTCATATGAGGAAAGACTAAGAAGTGAGCTGGGCCTGTTTAGTCTGGAGAAAAGAGGGCTGAGAGGAGATCAATATGTACAAGTACCTGAGGGGTGAATGTAGGGAGGATGGGGCTAAACTCTTCTCCATGGTGGCCAGTGAAATGGCAAGAAGTAATGGGTATAAATTAAAACAAAGGAAGTACCATCTGCATATGAGGAAGAACTTCTTTACTGTGAGGGGAACAGGCTGCCTGTAGTGGCTGTGGAATCTTCTCTGGAGATCTTCAAAACCCCCCTGGATGCGACCCTATGCCACTTTGGGTGCTCTTGCTTGAGCAGAAGGGTTGAATCTCTAGAGGTCCTTTCCGACTCGAGCTGTGATCCTCTCATTCTCTGATTTGTGTACTTATTTCTTGCATTTAGAAGGTCAAGTGCATTAAGGTCATTTGTTGAAATATTTATATGAATAAATTTGCACACCAGTGTTTGGGGGCATCCAGTATGGTAGCTTCTTGTCATTTGTTTCCATTCATTCTTCTTAAACACAGAACAAAGAGGAAGAAGAAATGCTAAGGCAATTCAGCTTCATTGTGTAGCCCTCTTTCTAGTCCCTCCTCCACTTCTACTTTTTCTATTGTGCTCTCTTACTAAGATTCTATTTAGATTCTAAGGGCTAAATAAAATTTGAATAAGGAGCTGCTGCTTGTAAATCGTAACGCATGCAACCTTTTGGAAGTTTGCTACAATAAATATTTGTTGTAGTAAACAATAATAATAAATATTTGAATGAAAATTTTCAGGATAAAGGCTTAACAGCCTAGAGAACTATCATTACCTCATCTGTCTTATGTACAATGTTTGTTAATGTTCCTTGTGTATTTTGTTTGGAACAGCCTTGATGATAAATGAGTTTTCTGTTTTGTTATTCAAACCACTCATGTAAATACTGAATACTATTTGACCTAGGTGGAACTTCTTTGGGACCACACTTGATGTGAGCTTTTAGTTTAAGCCATTGCTAACTACTACTTTGTGGGATTTTTTGATTGTTTATTCTCCTAATTATGGTGACTTCATTTTGACTAGTGATATACAAACTTATTTTGGTGGTGAGAGACTATGCGCAGGCTAATAATTTTGTGCACACCAAGTAGTTACACAAACACTCGGATTTTGGTTGAGCTTGCAGTTCAGTTAATGATTGTCATGACCCTAACTGGGGTTGCAACTTCAGGAGGGGAACAGCCATGCTAGACCATATTTCCCTTGTTTGTTTATGAGGATGTCTTGTGTGGCACAGTCAAATGCTTATTAAAGTCAGGCATATCATATCATATCGTATCGTATCATATCATATCTACTGTTTCCTGTCTATCCTGTAAGCCAGTTATCCTGTCAAAGAAGAAAATTAGATTGAGTTGACAAAATTCATTGTCTGGCACCCTACCAGTGCGGCCTGCCAAGATCTGTCTTGGCAGGCTCTCCCATTAATGCTATGAAAGCTGGCAGGGCACAGTAGAACAGATGGTGTGTTTTCTCTAAGGAATTATTGATAATAGAGTTGTTTAAGATATATCAGTGCTGTTTGTTTCCTATTGCCTTGTTATCCCTTATGAGTTTGCGTACTGGTATTTTTGCACCAGGTGAATCCTATGAATTTCACTCTGCCGACATTAATGATTTCCTCTGAAGAAAATGTGGAAAGAAGTTGAAATTATGAAAGACTGGGAAAAAAAAAGCACTCATGACCTTCTTTGAGAATAAAAAGAGAGGAAGAGAGAGGCAACTACAGACCAGTCTTCCCTGCTTTTATTTCTGGATGAAAATGCTTGGAAGATAAGTAGTTGATGAATATGAGGTGCTAGGTCAAAGTGAGTAATCCAGAGGGCCTAGATGTGGTTTCAGTAAATGCACAGTTCCTCACATAGACAGGAAGTTCAAAGAGTCAGAAGTACTGTGTACACACAGAGGAGGACCTGCATGCCATGATCAGTGACTCTGTCTGCATACAGGACATGGTAGCTGTCATGAGAAGCCACACCGTGCTCGTCCTCTGATCTGCTTGGCAGGGGAACTAACTGAAGCAAGCTTCAGTGTGTTCCCACTCAAGGCTCCCGTACCTCCTTTGTGTGAAAGCCAGTATGGAGAACCAGGAAGGAAAAGTGTGGGGAAACAGTGTGCTGAAATTGTTTGCATCCGGATCAGAGAGGTGGGGCATGCTCTGGGTTTCACAGTGTACATGCAGTGGAGGAGACTGGATTCACAGCAGATGAGATGCAGAAAGACTACTGTAAATCTAATGCATTGAACGATGAACCTGGCACTGGTCATGACCAGTTTTAAACTGGAAGCACAGAATTCAGTGTCTCATTAAACTGCTTTGAGTCTGTACGACAGCCAAGATGATAGATTTATCAAGAACAAAACACTTCAGATCCATTCAATGTCATTCTGCAGAGATAGCAGTCCTTGTGGACAGGAGATAAATAGCAGATGTGATATTACTTGGCTTTAGTAACAGTTTTTAGTAATATTTTCTTATGCAGTGAGGGAAAACATGTTCACCAGAAAATAATCTGAAGGCAGGTGCAACACTGGCTAGAAGAAATACACAGAGAATAACTCTTCTTGGTCCAGTGTCATAACAGAAGGACACATGGGGGGTTTTCTTCTACCCAAACTGTTCCTAGTTCATCATTTGTTAAGAAGTATTGTGACTGAATGAGGGATGTGCTTATTAAAGCTGCAAATACTGCCAAGATCAAATGATACTGAAGATACGGTGGAAAAAAAAAAGCATGATGTTCATTAGGAATGAGTGTAAGGTAGTTCAGTCAGGTTTAGGTTCATCTCATCTGAACTTTATCTAACAGTTGGGGTTTCAGTCTAAGCCAGTCAAAAAGTGACACCATTCCAAAAATCCTTCAGAAGCTGGAAAAAAAAAAGAGTTGTTTTGGTTAGGACAAAAGGAATATTTTTCATTTAGAAAGTAATAATTACAGAATTTCAAGATGTATTGAGCATGAATCTGCAATACCATACAGATCTATAAAAATCAAATAACGGTGAAAAGAATAAGAAGGAATATCACATATATGACATCTGAAATAAATTTTTCACTATAGAGGCATTGCAAGGGTCTCAACTGGAACACCATGTCCAATTCTGTCTGGTTATTGGCATGCAAAGAAGAGGTGAACCAGATGAAAAAAATATGAGAAGAAAACAATGAGCAGGATAGAGAATCAGAAAAAAAAAATGGTCATGAAGAAGAATTAAAGGAATGAGCAATGCCTAGTATAGGGAAACAAAGTTTAACTAAAATATGATAACACATGCCCATTCCTAAAATGAGGAAGGAAATGAATTATTTTTCATGTCAGCCAGGTTTGGAAAAGAGGCAGCTGGATAAATTCTAAAGAAAAAGATTTAAGTTGACATTAAGGAGAGAAAAAAAGGACAGCACCATAATGTATTGTGATGGAGTGTAGGGAGGTTGTGGACTCTTCATTCATCAGTCAGGGTTTTAAAAAAAGAGGCTAGATGAACTCCAGTTAAGAATGATATTGTATTACCGATCCTCCTCTAGAGAAGAGGAATGGAATGGATGATTTACTGTGCTCTCTGTAGGTCCTACTTTCTGCGCTTTCTCCTCTTTTTTCCTGAGCACCCCTTTTCTGCAGGCGGTTGATAGCACTGCCAAATGTGAAATAAATGTGCATAGGAAAATAGAAAGTTGCCCAAACCAAACAGGAAAGCTCACAGGTGGAGGCTGTCTCTTTTGTCCTGTCTACAGCCTTACACATGTGGCCTTAGCTAAGAAAATCTCTTTTGTCATTGTATAATGCAAATAGATCATGTTTGGTTTTAGAAATAATCATTTCGGTCCTCCTATCGCTTTTGAGATAATGCTATTTTTATCCTAATCCCTCTTGAGGATACCTCAACTGGCATCAGCTAGGTATTATACTTGCCAAGATTTGCCTTGCAGACCCAGGAATTACACTGAAAATAGATTAGGGTAAAGTGTTTAAGGATAGGCTGTATTTAATTTTCCTAATAAAATAAGCTGGATTTCTTCAGCAACCCCAGGCTGGTAAACGTTTTGATAAAACTTCTGGTAGCAATTCACTTACTGCATTCAAATATCCATCTCAATTACTTCAGAGCAGCAGTCACACCTGCTTTTGAAGATTTTCACACATATTGAAAATACGTTAGAGATTATAAGATTTTTCTCCCAGGAGTTTCCTGGATCTCTCACATTTGTTTGTCTTCAGACTGAAGATGTGGGAATAAATTTTCAAACATAACAAGAAATAAAAGAAAACATCTTTAATGAAAAAAAAATAACAAAATGCTAAAGTCTGTAGTCCTTTTTTGTCTTTTTTCACACGGGAGGTTATTTGGCAGCTGTTACTTGGTGTAAGGTAAGAGCTCCTGGCTCCACATATTTTCTATGCCAGCTCTGTAGTTTTTAACATGTGTAGATATGTTTTAGCAAAAGTGCTCCTATATTGAATAACTTTTTTTATCCATCAACCTTTCAAGTACATAAGAAATCTAAAATGAGATTGCAAGAGCTACTTCAATGAAATCTCAGCCATTAGAAATAGTGACCTAAAGAGTCAGAGAGAGCTCAGCCTAAGTTCAGTATTTCTGGATTTTTTTTCTCTATTTTTTTTTTGTAATTTATTTATTCTTCATGATACTTCTTATCTTTAAGACTCCGAGAGGAAGCATGAGTTCAGCAAACTTGTTCAGAACTCACTGAGCTCTGGAACAGCAAGGAGGTGAATACAATTTGCTCCTTGGAAATTGCCCCTTGGAATAATTAAGGAGAAATCCTTCTCATCAAGTATTAGTACAAATAAAATCGCACATCCTCACACAATATGAAAAGAATGAAAAGGTGGTGTGAAAAGGAGCTTGCATGTACAGCTTTCTACTAATATGATTTAAGGTAACAATGTGGGTATTGTTTGTCCAGGCAGAGGACAGGAAACTAAGGTCACTGGATATCACTGTCAAAGCAGTACTGAGGCCTGTGCTGTGTGCTAGGATTCTCGTGCCACCCTTGGGAAACCACTGAAATTCCCAGTGCCTCTGCTGCCTATTGATAAATGAAAATGATAGCAGGTTGGGGTGTTGCCAGATAGATAAAAAAAATGAGGGATACTGTTATAGGATGCCAGATAGGCTTTGTAAAATCTATGAATATTTCTGAAGAAATCTGTTTCCTCAAATATAAGCTTTAGTAAATATCAAGCTTTTGACAAGGAGGCAATGTGTAAGGAACATGCATTACCTTCTTATCATTAATACTTTTCTAGTAAAAACTGACCATATTGCAAAAATTCCATGACCCTACAGTCAGTAGCAAAAAATCTTAGGATTTTAATTGGGTCACTATTTTGCCATATGAGTTTATATTTTGCTATACGAATTCACAGTTTTATACTTAAAGGAGAATATTAGCAAAAGATGGGTTATTTATTGGATGTGGAATATCTTTGGGAGAGGAGGAAGAGAAGTATGATTTCACAGTTCAAAATGTAGAAGAACATACTCTAAAAATTGCTGGTGCCAAAGGCACATGAGCATTTGGCCAGGAGAGAGAAAAAAATACTTTGCCAAATCTGAGTGTCTGGTTCAGAGCCATGTATCTAGGTGCTGGAATATTCAATTTTCATAGATTATGGAATTTTTTAAAGACATAAAAAAAAATCTGTTAGAGCTCAGTCTTTGAATACTTGCTAGTAGAAGGAAGACACATTAACAAGATGCGGTTGCTTGTTGTTCAGATGCCTGCTATCTTACTTGATGGAAATAGAATTGATCAAGATAAAAATGGTAAATAGATAAAATATTGGAGTCTCAGAAGTCTATGGTGTACTATGTTACTTACTGCCATAGCTGAACTCCTGAATAAAAGATAAACAAAAGTGTCTGAATATGCATTTAAAATATACATGATATAAAAATAAATATGCATATTATAATAAAATATGCATTTTATTTCTTTATGTTATTTCAATACTTCATTTGATATTCATGGAGCAAGAATGATACTGAAATGAATTTTGGACAATGCCCTCTGCTTCTCATTTTGTGAAAATATGCTTTTTTGGGGAAAATATTTCTTAAATGCCTGTAGCTGAAGTTCCTTCTTGATGCTGTCTGTCCTTGAGACCTCTTTAATGGCTGAAGATTACTGCTGGAGGGCATATTCCTCCATATTAGAGAAAGTGAACAGCTGCTCTTCATATAAATGTTTTGATTTTTTGACTTTTTTTTTTCTAATATTGCTGCCTGGGTCTGCTTCCCAGTGTTCTGAAGTCAGAAGACCTTTTATAAACATAGGGTGCATTCCAGCACCTTTAACTTAGGGGGGCTCAGCTTTGTATGCAGAGATGTACAGCATTTCCTTCGTTGAAGAGCTCCTTGCTCTGCTGCCTGAATAGGAAATACAGATACTTACTTTAAGATGACTACTTCATTAGCTGCCTAGATTAAGACACAAGCTAGCTCGCCAGGTTACATGGTCCGGATGCTGTGTTATAATTCTGCATGTTGTAACCAGCTCAGCTTTTGTAAGTACTACTCTAAATACTAACTTTCAGTACTACTCTAAGTAAGTGAGATGGAGCTAGGATATATGACACAGGATGAGGAAAGACTGGTATCCTGTGGCAGGGGATCTTGTGGCTGGGTGGACACGTCTGGTTATCTGAGGTGGCATTAGATACAGATGTTTGTATGACTGAATCCTGCTCATATAGTCTGTCATGGCTGAGAGCTCCATCAGGAGATATTCGAGTCTTTAATAATTTACATATCTTGCCTTTGGTTTTCATATACAGAATTTACATATCTGGCTTAAGAGAAATATATCAGTAGTCAAAATGGAAAAGAATGAATTCAAGGGACTTCTTATATATGCAAAATGTGGAGCCTATCTTAGAGCTAATCGGTGAGTTACACGTAAGGACTCCAGTCAGGAGCAGTGGAACTAATGAAAGGTGCTTTTTGGAGAAAGGTTTTTGGCTGGGGCTCGTGCCATTCTTTAGAACATTACCAGATAAAAGAATAATAATAATAATAAAAAACTTCTCATAAAAGTACTGGGGAGTTACTAGTGTGCTTTGTGAAATGGTTGTCTAAACTGATTTGAATAACAAACTGAGCTCAGCAACAAGAAGTTTGACTCCTACATGACCAAAGCTCTGGAGATGCTCATAGCGTAAAATGGAAAAGAATTTAATCAGCTGCTACTTGACAGCATATACTGTAGGGTGAGTGGGGAAAGAAAGCTTACTTTTATAGGTAGAAAGAAGAAAGGCTCTTAGTAGAGACATTTAGGTTTAAAAAGTAATCAGCATGTGCATCTTAATGTTTAACTCTGATGGATTTCCTCCTGACCGCAAGTAAGAACAAGTTGGCAAAAAATGTTGCTTAAATGTTTGCTAAGCAGTGAATTTAATTGAGCTACTTTCAAAAGATAATTGTTATAGCATACCAACATGAAAATCTGTGGGAACCTGTAATTATTAAGCCAATTATTAAGCTAATTTGTTGTTGGATGAAGACCACAAAATGCTTAACAAAATGATTTGTCATTTCAGCTGTGATGCAAGCAATCACATTTTTGTGGTATACAGCGGTCTTTGATCAAGATTTCTAATTACCGGCCAAACAGGAAATACTATACCAAGGACATAGTATAGCTTGGTAAATAAAAGATGAAATGTCTGTTTTCCTCCCAAACCTTCCTGTCTTCCACTCTTTATCACACCTTTGTATTCCCACTCTCATCGGCCTGAGCAACACCCTCACTTTTACTGTTCTGTCCAGTCTCTTCACACTTCTATTATTACTATTACTACTATTATTATTATTATTATTATGCTTGTAACAAGAGTGTCTATGCTTCTGTCATAAACTGTTATCTTTTTTAATTATTTGAAAGCCTAACTGACTGTACCATGCAACAAGGTGCTAATGGTGCTGATGACTGGTGCAAGTGATTACTGCCAGGGGCTTCATAGTCACTCTCATCCTCCCTTCCAAATCCTCCTCCTCCATTTACAATATAATTAACTGTGTTTTAATTCAGTTGTGCTTTTTGGACAAGCAATTTTATATATAATCATGAAATAAATTAAAGACACAACAATATTTAAAGAACTATCCTAGGCAATCTGTTAAGACCTAGTGAAGGATGGATTAGATCCTGAGATTTGAGGAAGGAAAATACAGGTCGTTAGAGATAGGAAAAGAAAAATCTGGGTAGATTTTCACTGTCCAGGAGGGTGTTAGTTCAAGTTATTCACCTGAGTTATAAAAACATTGAGATGCTGCTGCGATACAACAAGATTGTATCACTAGCAAGCCACACCAAAGTAAATGATGATTTGACTTGCTCATTACTTTATCATCTAATGAAGGGGCAGCAGGAACAAAAACAATGCAGTAGAATAGCCTATAATAAGGTTTTGACAGCCTTGTATAACACTGACATTCTCACAGAGAAATTATTAAATACAGTCTGTATGAAATTACTGTAAATTGGATGCATGGTATAGTTAAAATTAGTTATCACCACTGCACCATGAAACTTGAATTAGCTGATATTCTTCAAGGATTTAATGTGGTGAAAGTTCTAGCAATAATTTTAGTGATATAAAGTGGCTGTAGATATAAGTAGATAACATCTAGGAGGGGCTAAAGGTTTTTCAGGGACAGAATAAAGTACCAGGTACAAAGAAAACTAAATCTGATTACTGGACTGGTAATCAAGATGCAGTTCACCATTCTCATCAGTGACATTTATACCGTGATACATCACAAGTGTCTAAACTCTGTGTTTTGTCAGCCACATTTTGATCTGGAATGACCAAATTTTATGGGAGCTTCAAGAATTTAATGGGGAGAGGAGGGCTTTAATCATTCCTATCTATCACGAAGGAAGAAAAAGACTAATTTTCATTTCAGTCTCTTGAAGCAAAAACAACATGCGCTGGAAAAGCTGCTCACTCCTTGCTTTATAACAGTTGTACAGAGAACATTTTTCTGTAACTATCACCTTCAGCTTAGTTGCATTTTGTCATCATTCCCTTCTGGCTGATGGGGATGTAAAATACCAAACTTTGTTCACTCCAGGAGCTGAAACAGAGGAGATGAAAAAGCATTGCAGCTCCACTTTCTCTTTCAGCTATGGGACAATGGCAGAAGGATATATGCATGTGTCGCACAAGTTGTCAAAGGTTACTTTGAGACTGGAATATCACATCGGATTGTAGAACTGAAGGGGAGATGAAATGAGAAGTACATCATAAAGTCATTTCTCTAGTCCAAGCAGATGACGTATATAAGGGGCTTTGCTTATTGCGTTTAGTAAGACAAATTTATGACAGAATTGTTTCTTTTATGAAATACCTTACCAAATCCAATACACAAAACTCCATTTTCCAGAACACAATAGGAATAAGGCACCTACGGTAATTGCTTTGCTTTCTTAGCCTAGCTTCCAACTCAAGACTATGCCCAAGAAACTTCTTTTCCCTCTCTAACCAGTTTTGTTTCAATTTACACTTTCAGTGATTGTTTTCATGCTTTCTCAGTTTGTTTTTTCCTTCAGTTTAGTTTTTGGCCATGGTCTTCATTACATCCCTCTGACTCCTCAAGGGGCATATAATTGTTCCCTGGTTTAATGGAAGGAAATGAGTGAGGTCTCCAGCAGGCTTTTTTATTTGAAACAGTGAAAATCAAACTTGCTATGATCAAAGGTTCTTTTCTAGTTTTAATTACCATTTCCAGGCATACTAAAATGAGAGGTTTTGGGATGGATCCAGGAAAATTTTTGTGTTTCTTTTGCTTAGGTGTGGTAACCACATAACCACTGGCACAAACAGATTCTCCAAGGGTCAGAGATTTGCAATATGCAAGTGGGAAATGGAGTGTGAGAGAGTGGGTTGAAGAGGCTTGTTAAAAGGAGCCTCTTAATGACAATTGCAATTAATATAACTATCTTAAATCATTTTTGTAATAACATATTTAGAATAATGAATGATAGTTCATAGCAGAGTTGAATCTGTAATGTTCCATTATCCATGGTGATAACATGAATTTGCATTTGCATGAGAAAAGTTGGCTGTGTATCACAACTTATATTCAAATACATTACTGTTGTATGCCACATAAATTTGAAAAGATATTAATTCCAAATGAACAAACCTTAATTTTCACACTTGCAGTAGTTATGCTGCCTTCTTAAGTGTGGTTATATTGTTGAATGCCCATACAAACATTTTTGAGACAAACCTTGTGAAAAGGGCATACCTGGTTTTGCAAGGTAGCATTAAGACTGATGGTTATACTCACATACAGAAATTATTGACCATGAGAAGTACCCCTAAGTGTAGCAATTTTCCATCTGTTGGCTGTCATGAATGGAAGCCTAATTCCTACCCATGTGGAAGTTTTTCCTTTAATTCTTTTAGGATGTCTAGGAGAGCAATAAAAATAAAAACAAAAATAAAAGGTAGACCTGGATGTCACCTACTATATGAGCTTTGATATCTTATTAAAACTATGGTTCACACCATGACTACAATTACTGGATTTACGTGCCCAAATCTCAGTATCTAAGTACTTTTAGATACTAAATTGAAAATTATTTGAGGACTTGGCCAGGAATTGGGAGACCTAGTTTGCATACCTGCTCTGCTGAGGGAAGTACACCCATGGCCCAACATTTTGCATAGCACAAACTGCTTGCTCTGGGTGGTGGTTTGTTATGGTACAGACAAGAAGGCAGAAGAACACACTGGCTTTACAACCGAGTGGTTAGAGAACTCAGTTTGCTTTTGGAAGAACTTGGTTACTGGGCCATGTGCCCAGAACTGTTTGTGCATTTTACTTCAGATCATTGCAGATAAAAAACCAAAACACTGAAGAGAACAATGACTGGAACTGCACATCTCTGCCCTTCCAGCAAAGCTCCTGAGTCATTATACTAATAAGTCAAGCACCCATTGCCACTGTGAACTTGACTGTTCATGGATCCTGCATCGGTGAGAGGTATGGAAAGTGAGTGCTTTTTCAAGCCAGGAAGGCGTATTGCTCAGTAGTTTTGGCAAACCAGATCACATGCACAAGTAGATATTGAAAGGAAAGTTGGTTGCTCAGTTGGTTCTGAGAGGGAGGAAACTTATCGTAGGTTTTTCAGCTGCTTTCAGGGAAGTATGGTTATAGGTTATAGCTATAGGCTATAGATTTATTTTAGAGATATAGTTTAAATTATTGCAAAAGATGATAACCAATGGTAACTCAATTTCAGGAAGATAAAATTTGAAACTGTAATTACTCAAGGCATCTCAAGTATGTAAATGAGCTACATGGACTAAAAGATAACATGACAATGATCTGGAAGATGGACTTTCAATTGACCAGTCCCATAAATTTAAGCAAAGAAATTAATCTTGGAGCACTGTAATATTTGCTAGATATGGTTCAGCTTTCTTGAATAGATAACCTTGGCTTCTTTAGGTTGGACTAACTCTGACTGAGGCTCACAACTCTGACAGTTCTTTGAATGATTTCATGTAGTTGCCATGAGTCATTACTTAGGCTTCAGAGATGTTCAAAGGGCCTGGCAGCTTCATTTTACCTCAGTCATGCATCTCTCAATTTCAGCCAAACTGAGAACAGAATTCATGTTCATCTGGTCTATCACACACACCATGGAAGAAATAAAAATTCTTTAATCTTTTCACCTTTATTCTCTTTTCTTTAGTGGCCCAAGATGAGGAATTTAGCTCATGTGGCAGTTACATATGCTCTACTTAATCTTTTCATGATATTCAAGATGATGATTGTTTCTATTTGTGCAGCTGTTTATTTGCACAGAAGTACAATGTAAGAAAAGAATCTCAGAAACATATCAAAGTAGTAAACATGAGAAAAGGTAAATTCATTTTTTATACATTAAAATTTGATTTAGGATGACTGAATTACTGGGAGAACTGTGTTAAATAACGTTCCGAATTTTTGACATTGCAGAATAATGTTACAGCAGTTCATTTTAGAATTATCATCTGATCCTAAATATGTATGGTCTGCAGATCCTATCTCAACAGTACAGCGTGCTTCAGAAATGGCTCCATTGGCCTGAGCCATGTATTTATGACGATACCTACAATTCTGTTTTCATGCTTGATTATTCCTATAACATCCCTTTCTTAATAAGTTCTGGATTTTTAAACACTGATTACTCTGAGTTTCATTGAAAATTGCTTTTTTTGGAACTGATTAGAGAAAATTGTTTTTAGGGCAACTTCCACTGGTTTATTAGATGGGACTCTGTTTATACTCAACTTCACAGCTTATACTATAGAAGAGCTATTTCCCTTTATCATTGATGAAGTGTAGTCATAAGGGAGATAAAAATGATTTCAGTGCAGGAAAATATGATTAGCAAAAGCTCAGGGGGCACAATGCTTTCAAATATTTTTGACTTGTTTGAAAAATCCATCAGATTTTAAGTAGTCTACATCTAATTTTGATTCTCAGAATGATTTCTTGGTAAATAAACTTTGCAATCAATTTAATTACGTTATCTACATCTGTTCATATTTATCTAGAGTTTATGAAATGAATCAAAAGTGTTGCCAAGTCTTGTGATTTTGTTACATGCCTTATGAGATTTGGTTTATGAGTTTTTTCATATTTCATGTGGTCTCAGATTTATTGCTTCAAACAATAGGAAAAGAAAATCTTCATGTGAAGTGGTTCCTATAACTTTTTGCAGAATTTAAATGAAACTAGTTTTAGCTGTGGTACCAATATTTCCTGAAAGCTTTTTCTTGGCAGTAAGAACTGGTCAACCAAAAAGTATGCTAGTACCAGCATCTCAAGAACATCTCTTCAAATATCAGTAATCTCAGTTTACCACTCTCTTTGTGACTAGTAAACTATTTAGCAAGCTGCAAGGAAAGATGTGAATAGAGAGGATCGCCTGAGGGTGATCAAAAGGGACTTTAGGGAACTGGGGCAGACAATTAGGAACTCAGGCGTGCAGGTCATATTCTCTTCCATTCTTCCCAGTGCTGGCAGCAATATAGAAAGTAATAGGAGGATATGCTCCATTAACATGTGGCTCCATGGCTGGTGTCATTGCCACAACTTTGTTCTTTTTGGTAACATAGGGGCAGGCATGATGGAATCTAGTGGGATCCATCTTTCCTAAAGTGGAAAGAGAGCCCTGGGATATGAGCTAGCATAGAGAGGGCTTTAAACTAGATTCGAGGAGGGGAGGGGGTATCATCAGGGAAGCAGGTTATGGGATAGACGATGGCCAGTCATGCCTCTCACAGCCACCTAACTCCATAGCCTGTGTAGGGTGTCCTAAGCCTGAAGAGGCTAAATGAGAAAATAAGAGAACTTCTGAAGGCCCACACAGTCAAGTTCCAGCTGCCCCAGCTAGAAAGAGAGGCACATTAGGTGCCCAACTCAAATGCCTCTATGTAAATGCATGAACCATGGAGAATAAACAAGAGCAACTGGAGATGCTTGTGCATTTGCAGGGCCATGGTCTCATCGAAATTACTGAGAAATGGTGGGACAGGTCTCGTGACTGGAACGTGGCCATGGACGGCTTTAGGCTTTTCAGGAAGAACAGGCCAGGAAGATGAGGTGGCAGAGCTGCTCTTTATGTGAGAGAGCAATTGGAATGTATGGAGCTCAGCATAGGGGAGGACGAAGTGCCGGTTGAGAGCCTCTGGGTGAGGATTAAAGGGCAGGCCAACAAGGGTGACACTGTTGTGGGAGTTTACTACAGGCCTCCTGCCCAGGGAGAGGAAGTGGATGAGGCCTTCTACAGGCAGCTGCAAGTATTGCCTCATGATCCCAGCCCCTGTTCCTTATGGGGGACTTAAACCACCCTGATGTCTGCTGGGATAATCACACAGCTAGGAAGAGACAGTCCAGGACGTTCCTGCACAACATTGCAGATAACTTCTTGATGCAGGTGGTTGATAAGCCAACAAGGGGAGGGGCACTGCTAGACCTGATACTAACAAACAGAGATGGTCTAGTGGGAAATGTGAGGGTTAGGGGCGGTCTTGCCTGCAGTGACCATGAGATTGCAACCCTGGACTTGAACGGAGCTAACTTTGACCTCTGCAGAGAGCTCCTTGGAGGAATCGCCTGGGCCAGGGTACTAGAAGGAAAGGGGGTCCAGAAGAGTTGGCTAATATAAACACCACTTCCTCCAAGCTCAGAATCGGTGCATTCCTATTAGAAAGAAGTGGAGCAAGGGGGGCAGGAGACCTGCGTGGATATGCAGGGAGCTGTTGGGTAAACTTAGAAAAAGAGCACATACATAATGTGGACGAAGGGCCAGGCCATACGGGAAGAATATAAGAACATTATCAGAGAACACAGGGATGCAACGAGGAAGGCCAAGGCCCATTTGAAATTAGAGTTAGCAAGAGATGTCAGGGGCAACAGGAAGGGCTTCTCTAAATACATCAGCAGCAAGAGGAAGACTAGGGAAAATGTGGGCCCACTACTGAATGGGAAGGGTGCCATGGTGGCGGGGGATGCAGAGAACGCAGAGTTACTAAATGCCTTCTTTGCTTCTTTCTTTACTGCTGAGGCTGTTCCCCATGAACTACAGAGCCCAGAGACGAGATATAACCAGGAGCTAGGAGGACTTTCTGCTGGTCGAGAAGGACTGGATTAGGGATTATTTAGGCAAACTGGACACCCATAAATCTATGGGCCCAGACGGGATGCACCCAAGAGTGCTGAGTGAGCTGGCAGGGGTTATTGCTCAGCCGCTCTCCATCATCTTCAAGAGGCCATGGAGGGCAGGGAGGTGCTTGAGGTCTGGAAGAAAGCCAAGGTCACTCCAGTCTTCAAAAAAGGCAAGAGGGAGGAGCCGGGAAACCACAGGCCGGTTGGCCCCACCTCCGTCCCTGGAAAGGTGATGGAGTAGCTCATCCTTGTTCATCAATGACTTGGACAAGTGCACAGAGTGCACCCTGAGCAAGTCTGCAGATGATTGATAACAAACTGAGAGGAGTGCCCCCTGCCCCAGGATTGTGCTGCCATTCAGAGAGACCTAGATAGGATGGAGAGTTGGGCAGACAGGAACTTCATGAGGTTCAACAAGGACAAGTGCAGGGTCCTGCATCTGGGGAGGAATAAACCCAGACACCAGTATAGATTAGCAGTTGACCTGCTGGAAAGCAGCTCTGCGGAGAGGGATTTGGGAATCCTGGTTGACAACAAGTTAAGCATGATTCAGCAATGTGCCCTCATGGCCAAGAAGGCAAATGGCCTTCGTGGTCTGCATCAGGAGGAGCATTGCCAGCAAATTGAGGGAGGGGATCCTGCCCCTCTACTTAGCTCTGGTGAGGCTGCATCTGGAGTATTGGGTGCAGTTCTGGGCTCCCCAGTACAAGAGGGCTGTGGAACTACTGGAGAGAGTCCAGCGTAGAGCAACCAAGATGATTAAGGGACTGAAGCATCTATCTTATGAGGAAAGACTAAGCGAGCTGGGCCTGTGAGGCCAGTGAGTCTCACCTCCGTCCCCGGAAAAGTGATGGAACAGATCATATTGGCCGTTGTCTCCAGGCACATGGAGGACAAAAAGGTGCTCAAGAATAGCCAGCATGGATTCACCAAGGGGAAATCATGCTTGACTAACATGATAGCCTTCTATCATGGAATGACCAGCTGGGTAGATGAGGGGAGAGTGGTGGATGTCGTCTATCTCGACTTCACCAAGGCTTTTGACACTGTCCCTCACAACATCCTCCTGGTCAAGCTCTGGAAGTGTGGGATAGATGAGTGCACAGTGAGGTGGATTAGGAATTGGCTGGATGGCAGAGCTCAGAGGGCGGTGATCAGCGGTGCAGAGTCTGGTTGGGGACCCCCCAGGGGTCAGTCCTGGGTCCAGTCCTGTTCAATTTATTCATCAGTGACCTGGATGAAGGCACAGAGTGCTCCCTCAGCAAGTTTGCTGATGATACCAAACTGGGAGGAGTAGCTGATACCCCAGAGGGCTGAGCTGCCATCCAGAGGGACCTGGACAGACTGGACAACTGGGCGGTAAAAAACCTCCTGAAATTCAACAAGGCCAAGTGCAAGGTCCTGCACCTGGGGAGGAATAACCCCAGACACCAGTACAGGCTGGGGACCGACCTTCTGGAGGGCAGCTCTGCAGAGAAAGATCTGGGTGTCATGGTGGACGACAAGTTGACCATGAGGCAGCAGTGTGCCCTCATGGCCAAGAAGGCCAATGGGATCCTGGGGTGCATTAAGAAGAGCGTCTCCAGCAGGTCGAGGGAGGTGATCCTGCCCCTCTACTCAGCCCTGGTGAGGCCACATCTGGGGTATTGTGTCCAGTTCTGGGCTCCACAGTACAAGAGGGATGTGGAGCTGCTGGAGAGAGTCCAGCGCAGGGCTGCACGGATGATGAGGGGCCTGGAACATCTGCGCTGTGAGGAGAGACTGAGGGAGCTGGACCTGTTCAGCCTGGAGAAGAGAAGGCTGAGAGGGGATCTGATCAGTGTCTACAAATACCTCAAGGTGAGGAGGATGGTGCTGGTCTCTTTTCAGTGGTGGCCACTAACACAACTAGAGGTAATAGCCACAAACTGAAGCATCAAAAGTTCCATAGGAACTTAAGGAAAAATTTCTTGAGAGTGAGGGTGACAGAGCACTGGAACAGGCTGCCCAGAGAGGTTGTGGAGTCTCCTCTGGAGATCTTCAAAACCCGCTTTAATGTAGTCCTGTGCCACGTGCTCTAGGTGCCCCTCCGTGTGCAGGGGTTTGGACTGGATGACCTCTAGAGGTCCCTTCCAACCTCAACCATTCTGTGATTATGTAATACAAAAATGATTGTACAGACACATGCCTTAATGTAGAAATAGTGAGACTGAAAGATATCCAAAAAATTGGATCCTAGAATAGAACCTGTGAAGGTCACAGAAAGCCTACTGAGGACAAAGGAAATGTGAGGCAGACATGCAAGCCTTAGAGCTGCTCCAAGATATACATATATGTTTTAGAAGGAGGAACCATATTTTGGTTTTGAGAATATATTTTGAAAGAAAGAGCAGTGAAAAACATGATGGCTACAGGAAAATAAAGCCTCATAGATTTATGCGAAATGAATCTAGAAGCTTCTTTGACAAGATAACTAATATTCAAGACAAAAAAAAATGCTGTTAATCTCATCTATTTGGATTTCAGTAACATATATGATGTAGTTCCACAGAGAACGACCTGAAGACTGAGCCAGAATTAGATAAAAACTGTCTTCAGGAGAACTTTCAAGTAACAGTGTTGCCTGGGCATTAACTGGGCAGGATAGAAATCACAGTGAAGTTCCTCAGTATATAGTCCTGGGATTGTTCTCATTTAATTTTGTCATTAGTGATGTGGTCACAACCCACAAACAGCCCGATGAGATCTGCTGTTTATGAGAGTCATTGTCAATGCAAAATAAAACTGAATGTTGATAGTAAAATTTCAGAGATAAACTTAAATCGAAGCAAAGATAGAGGATGGAAATCATTTGGCAATGCTGATTTTCATTGGTTCCATGTTTTAAAGTTTTTTTTTAGGTTAAAATATATAGTGAATTTTAATAGCTCCAGATTATTAAGTGCAATTTGTGAAATTCATAAACTATACAACAAAAGTAATATTCCAAACCCTTGCTAACTCCTTTCTTTATCAGTCTTCTTATCTAAATTAATGCAATTTAGATAAATATGCCTACTCAGAGTGTGTGATGAAGCTCCACAAAATATATTAATAAAACTCAAATGGACTTCAATATATAGAAGCTCAAAAAGAAAAATACTTTTTTAAAAAATTTTGCCATTGAACTTTTGGGTTGTAACAGTCTTCAAAAAATCAGTATGTATTTTTTTTTCTCTCTTGAAAAACATCTAGTCTTGCACAAAGAATTTCAAGGTAACTTTGGAAAAAAAAAAAAAAAGAAAACTTGTCAAGCAACATTCAACTCCACACAAGCTGGATAAATTATCTTCATGTTGTGAGCATTAATTGAAATCTGTTGTAGCATTGTAAACAAAGAGCAGAAACACAACAGCATTTTATATAGATGTCTATACTTTAAGAGGAGAGGCTTTCTCTGTATTTGTGTTAAATAACAATTACAATGTGGATTGCAAGGTGTAGGAGTCTATTCTGAGCCATAAGTACCTATAAAAAGACGCTTACTACTATCAATTTAATACTCTTTTGATAATCCTAGTTCATGTCATTTGTGATGTTTATCTACTAAACTCATTGCTGCAAAAGTTCTTGCCATAAAATCCCGGGGCTTCTCAGGTATAATTGTCATCACTGATGCACTCTGCTTGCATTTTGGTTCTCTGTTTCTTGCATTTCTTCCTGCAGAATGACTGAATTTCTGCTGTAGAGATGGAGAGTCTCTCATAACTCCAACTTTGCACAGAATAGTCTTATTACCTAGACATTTTCCTAGAAATGAAGATTGTCTAAGGTTTCAAAATGCCCTCTTCTACAAAGGCTTAATGCTGAGAACTGGTTGCTGTACTTTAGCTCCTGGAGAACTTTTAGTTATGAAATGTCTGACAGTCCTGTTTGGCAGCTTCTCCTCTCTTCAATATAAATTCCTACTGTGGAATCCAATCTGTTGTTGGTGATGGAGATAGTTTGAATAGAGCCAGAGCTCTCCAAATGGTTGACATTAAGAAGCCCTTTTCTGGTATCTTGCATATATGTCTGCAATAGCTGTATCAGAGTTTGTGGTAGGAACCAGTGAATTCACATGAAATGCCATGAAGTTATCATTTCGGAAAATGACCCTTTTTTTTGCCTTTCTGTGCTGTTTTTCCCCTATTTTTGAAGAATGCTGACTTGATTCTCCAAATTCTTCATAAGGATGCAAAGGTGAATTAAGAAATAAATGTTCCTGTTTAAATGCTAGCTATTATCTGTGTTATTATCACATCTATATGAACATCCCCCAGCAGTTTCACTTCTGCTGTCTCTTGGGGAAATGGCTTGGCAGCTCACTTTCAGCCTTTATTTTCAAACAATTCTCACTTGTCTGACATTTCCTCTCTACTCCTCATGCTGCTCGAAGCCAGTAAAATAAATCTGTAGTCAACTTTAGGATGCTCTGTACTCCTGTGTGTTTCATCTCATTATGGGTTCCTTGTCATGCTAAATTGCAAAGGTTCTAAGGAATCATGAGTTGGTTTTAAACTTCCTTTCTTTTCTGAATCTTTCAGCACCAAACTCGTCTGCTGTAAAAAGCTCTGCTTACACTTTTATGTGCTGCTGAGTATCATATGTCTCCTCCATCTTCTCACAATGTTTGGCTGACAACCAGATTCTGAACACAAGTTTATCTATACTATTTGCTTATTGGTTCATGGGAAAAGCTCCAAAAGCTCCCTTTCAATAGGATGAAAATCTTGGACATTTTGTCTTCCAGACCATAAACTTGCAGCAGAAGCTTTTAATATGCTCTCTCATCATGAAGCAGGTTCATGACAAATACTACAGTCTGAATTGCTTATTGTGTTTTGGGATTATCCTCTGGTGATTTGTTATGTATTTTCTGCAGCTGCATGGTTGTTTCAAGGCTGCATAAATCCACCAGAGAGTGACAGTGCACTCCCAATTGCACTCCCAATAGTGCAACTGTCTCTGCTAATGTCAACTAGATAGTTTGGAAATAGTAAATGAGAAATTGTAAATTTATAATAGCATCAGGAGAAAAAAATCCTATTGTTTAGATCAAATTCTAATTCATTGTCAGGCTGGGAAAAGAGGTGTAGGGGGACCAGAAGGACTGGGAAGATTTGGATAGTGCAGTAGATAAATGAAAAATAAGCACTGTCTTATGAATTTTTTATTCGTCCAACTGAATGGATGAATAGACCTAAAAACAAAAGAGAAATATCAGGCCCACAGTGTGGATAAACTTAGTGGGCATTGTTTAAACAAAAAACAGAAGTTTTTTTTTCTATGCATTTATACATACACACACTTTAAAATATAAAATAAATATAAACAATGGACATTTTTGTAAGAACTAAAAAGGAACGTATTTCTGGAGAAATAGTTGAAGTCAAATCATTTTCCTGTGCTGTCATTTTCAGATGCTCTTAGAAAATACGAACTTCCTGTTGTCTGAATAGACACTATTTTTGATCTAGTGAAGAACAGCAGAACAAGTGAAAAACAACTTAATCTGCTTTGAAAGATAGCTTAATCTGCCAAGCAAAAATTTAGAAACCTGCAAATTTGTAAAATAGAAGTAATAAAAAAAAAAAAAGAAAAGATAATATCTGAAATGCACAAATGGATCCCATGCAAATTTAGGCCCTTCCTGGCATGCCTCAGCAGGAAAAGAATCAGGAAAAAAAATCCTGAAGTACTTTCCTTGAAGTACTGAAGTAGACAGACAAATTCGAGTGTTTAATGTGGGTGTCCAAGCCAGCAACTCAGGCATCCAGCTTTCAGAAATATCTAATGGAATAGCTGTCCGGAGTTTTGGTATGGAAACCTTAATAATAAATGGAAATGAGAAAAAAAAAAGTTTGATTTTGGAGTCTTCAGTCCTTAGATACAATGCAAGTCCGGATCAAGTGGAGAACAAAATTCTACCTGGCACAGTGTTTATATGGTTTATTCCTAATAGTATTGTCAATACAGACAATACTTAATCTACTTATGCTAAGTGGTTTATAGAAGACAGACAGTTTAAGAAGTTGAATGTCAATCCACATAAGTAGAGAAGTAGTTTTGTCTGGTGTCCAGGACTATATAGCATTTCTGGTACTAGTCAACATTTTCATTAATGACGTGGATAGTGAAAGATAGAACATCCTTATTACATTAGCAGACAACACCAAATTGAAGCAGTGCAATAAAGAGCAAGATGATAATTTAACACAAGCTTGACAAATTGGAGCAGGAATATGAGAGAAATAGGATGTGATGCAGTAAGGTTAAGTGAAAGGTTCTATATTTAGCCAGGAACTGTCAACTACATAAATGCAGGATGGGAAACAACCAGCTGCCTTACTTCTGGAGAGAAAGATCCCAAGGTTAAAGTGGTTTATTGCTGAACATGAGCCAACAGTATGACAGTGCTGCAAGGAAGACAAGCCTCACAATAGACTGTACAAATTCATATCTTTTGTAAGGCACATGAAGAAATTCTTTCACTCAACTCAGCATTAGCATTGGTGGGACTACTGTACTCAGGGAACTATAAGAAACATTTTGGAGAGCAGAGAGACTTGACAATAAATTGGATGAGGAAGGATGTAAAAAGGAGTTGTTTGGTCTAGAGAAAGGAAGATAGATGTGAGACATGATAAATGTTTTCAAATAACACCTACCACATTCTTAAACTAGAGCAGAGGAGAATTAGGCCAGACATTAGGAAAAACTTCTTGAGGACAGTGAAATTCCAAGATACACTGACTAGAAAGGTTATGTAATGTTTGTCTACAATGTTAGGGGCTTTCAAGGATAGGTTAAATAGATACCTGCCACGAACATTTTAGGTAAGCACTTTAAAGTGAAGTAGAGATAGAGATGTAGAAGTTTAAAGTGAAATAAAGATGTGTTGTTGGTGCTGAAGTCACCTTTATTTGAAAAGAGGTGTCAGGTATTTGGCCGGCATAACCTATTATGGCCTAATGGATCTTCCATGAGGAATAACAGAAACTTGGAGTGTGAGTGACTGTCCTTGAGATTCATGCAGACGTATGTCCTGCTTGTCAGACAATACATATCCTGTCTATTGCTCTGCTACTATTGAATTTAGCCAGATGTTTTGGACCCATTCCTGGTCATCCCATTTCTACAGAAAAACTATAATCCTGCCTAGAATACTTTTCTCTCTGGCACGAAACTACAACCAATACCTGTCTCGGAAGGTGAATTGTGGCTTAGACAACCCTTCCATTCCTCAGTAAGGTAAAGAATGCAATACTATATGCAGGCCCTCATGGCTTCTTTGCCCAGCTCCACTGTGTATGAGTGACCTGTGCAGTGACTGGGGATCCAAGCCTGGTCTACATTCTCGTGTCAGCCATACACACAATGTTGGCTCAGATGATGCAGTGCAGGGGCTCAGAGTTGCTGCTGAATTTGGTTGAACTTGATTGAGCCTAAAGTGGGAGAGTGGTGTACTTACATACATCAAAGTAGACTGTATGGTAGAGGGGGCAAACTACCTGGAATAGTTATCAGGTAACTGGGCAGGCAGAAGGGCTGTAAGCAGCATACCACCAATGTGCTTAAACTTTATCAGTGTGAATGTGAGCTAATACTCTCCACTTGGTGTAGGGACTCAGCAGCTCACACAAGTACAAAAATTTACTTCGAGTACAAAGTTATCCTGTAGAAGATGACAAGAGGAATATAACGAATGAATACCTGAAGAATGAGACAAGGAGAGGTAAATATCAAATAATGTGAGTTAAAAGTGAAATTATATTGTAATAAGGTACCTGATGGCATGCTGATGGCTGATTGAGCAAAAGATCAGAGGATGAGTTTTAGACATGAATTTATAACATGGAAAAAAGCTCTGTGATGAACAGACTAATGCAGGTGAGTGGGAAGAGGTGCTCAATGTGTTGCTCAAATATGCTTTCAGGATGTACCAGAAGAACATTCAATATATGATGCTTCTGAAATGAACTATTATAATAATGACTCTGAAGTTCTGTTTTCTGAAATTACTAATTCTCAAATCAATTTGGTCCCATAGACAATGTATATTATAATAGTATTAATAAATAGCTAAGATGGAATTGTTACTCATTTTTTTTCTCCAGACCGAAACTTAAAATAAAAAATATAAGATAAGAAAAAATCTAACTCAGCTAAAACTTCAAGGCTAACAATATTTTATGCAAATTCCCTTACTTCAGCATTGTTTGTTTACTTCTAAAAACTCAGTTGTTCCAACTTTTTTTCTGCTCTTTTTCTAGTTTCAAATATTGCGTTTGTCCTGCTGTTTAGCTGGCACATCCTGTTCTTTGTTGCCTGTTGCTTACTGCAATTGCCCTGCATGTCACAAAACACAATAATCTTATGGTTGCTGAGCTCTTTGACTTCTAGACATTTTCCTGGTCAACACTTGTCACTCACATACAGAATAATGTCACAATGTTAATAATTAATAGTATGATTTATATTCCATGATTTTGAGACTGAACCAAAATTTCTTGTTATTTTTAATGGGCTGTGGGTCAGGTCTTAAATGAGGATATGCTCTTGGAGAACTGAATAGAAATGTTATCATTGTGTAAACAATGTTTTATGACTGTTTTTTCTGGCAAAGTTTTTTCTTATAATGTAGTCCTTACTTTGACCATCTGTGCTCATGTAAGCAAACCGGAGCAGTCTCTTTTTCAGCCATAGATTCCAGCGCTAGCCTTGGGTTCCTTTGATTTTGTGACACCAGAAACACTGATTATGTTTTCATTAACTTTTAAATTTCTTTTTCATTTTTAGGACTTACTAATGGTTTCATAGATATTTTCACAGGAATTAAGGTCAAGAGGAACTCCAAAATTTCCTAAATCTTATCGGAGATGAGTAAGTTTCACCCAAATGCACCTCTTGCCAACTTTAGTAGTTCTAACAAATATTTCAGACCTCTTTCTAAAACACAGGAAAAGACATGGATAGAAAAGAGAACAATGGCCCATGAACGACAGCAAAATAGTTGAGGCATATATAAATGTTGTCAGAAAGTCAGATAAGACTCCAAATGATCACTAAAGGAGAGGAAAGCTTGCTAAAATTTCTGCCCATTTTGGGCTCGGCTTTTGGGCCGAGAAACTCCTTCCAAATAAGAAATGCAGTGAACAGCACAAATTTTGTGCAGTGGGACTGTGCCCAGCGCTGAGGCCTGAGCAGGATGCGGGCATTGCCAGCGGTGCATGTGCAGCTGGAGCACCCGCAGCTTCATGTGGTGGGACTGCAAGAGAGCCCTCCGCTGCTCCCCATGTATCCACACTGCCAAGGGGTGGCCATAACTATATGTATGTGTGCATTTTTGTGTGTGGCCAGAAATTCTGAGAGATTAGTTATAGAGTGTCGTTTAGAAATTTAGAGTTTTATATTACTATTTAATCAGTATCTAGCCTTGTGGTTTATGTTGTATAAGTGATATTAATCCTCAATATTTAGTTCAGTGATTAGTAGTGAATTGCATGCTATTAATAAATCAATAACAACTTCCATCTTGATTTCCTTTAAAGTACTCTATTTGAGCAGTTTTCCCTGTGATAGTCCCATATATCTGATTTCTTTGTACCATTGTTTTCCAGTCTGAACCTTGTACCATATAGCCATAGTTCACATGATACATTCTCAGAGGTAGTACTTTTTGTTTAATTGTATTGAACACATCCAGTTGATTTTTAATGCTTGCAGAAAATGATCTAGAAAATGATATGGATCAGTAATTGTATTACTTACTGTCATGCCAATCTTTCATTACTTTTTGTTTTATTTTTACCAAAACCATTTTTTAAAGATAAAACCAGTCATTAGCATTGTACCAAGAACTTTTCTTAATAGTAATCCTTTCTTTTTAGTATCTTAGCTTTGAAAATTGAATGGTGAGATGCGCCAACAAGACAGTTTTAGAGTCATCTAATTTTTACTTTGTTACTATTGTATAATGCAATATTGAAAATGTAATATAGTCAAATACTGAGAAAAATCCAAATGTGAATTTTCCAAATATACAATGTTAGTGCTATTGCTTTTGGAAGCCAGATTTTTATGTATGTCAATAAAAACAGCAAATTTATTTCTAACCAGATTTTCATCTGCACAACAGTGTTGACTTATTTAAATTCCAAGTTTCATCTGTATTTGTATATATTTATGAACCATTATTTTAGCCTTGATATAAGTCAGATCTGTATTACTGATCTGTAATTCACTGAATTATTTATTTTGTTCCATTTAAATACTGGAACCACATTTATAGTTATCCAATCATTTGGAATATCTTCACGTTCCCAGGACTTGTTAAATATTACATGAATTGTTCTGAAAGTTCCCAGCTGGTTTTCTTATGGCTCTTAGGTGTCAGTTATCTCGGACTGTTGATTTGCAAATGTTTAATTTTAACAGATGTTCCTTTATGTTCTTTGCTGCACACGGTAAGCTTGCTATTATTGCAGCAACAGCATCTGGGATACATGTAGCCTAAGGCTTCTTTCCACATACAGAGCATAAATGTCTGTAGGCCATTTCTGCATCATAATTCATATTTTACCGGAGCCATCTAGATGAACATGTACCTGTAGTCCATTCCTCTTAATATTAATTTTCCTTCTGTTTTATCAGGGCTTTGACATGTTCTTTTAACTAGGTTGGTCACCTACCCACAATAACCTTTTTTTTTCAGGTCCAAGGAGTTGTGGTTTATGGGGTACCCGATAGGATATTTGTGAACAATTCCTGACTTTTATTAACACTGTCTGCCTTAAACACATGTTCTTTGTCAGTTGTCATCAAATTGCTTCAAATTTGGTAAAACTGACCACATCAGGGTTGAAATATGCTAATAATAGGTTAGTACTGTGCTCTGGTCTTGTAACTTAAATCTAACTAGATTAAGATCACAGAGAAGGTGGTAAGAAAGTAAGTCCATGTCTCTGCCAGTAGGAATGTTGTCCAAATACTGTTACCGCATGCTGTCTGCTTTTGGCTACTCAACACATCCAGCCCAGACCCCTTGAGCTGAAGTCACTCTTGGCAACAGTGGTTTTCTTCCTACTCACTCTTAACAGCAATTTAAGGAGCAGTTCACACTGTGCATGTAAGATTAAGCCTGTTACAGAAAGGTACTTTTTTTGGTTTCATTAAGTACAACTTCAGTCCATAAACTTTCCTAATGTGTTCTTTTTGATGACTGTAGTGTCTTGATGTGAAGTGTTACTCCCTCTCTCCCATCCTTCTTCCAGCTCTTTTTGCCATTCTCTTTCTCTAATATATCTCATGATAAGTTGTGAGATTCCTGCAATAAGATTAATCTTGCCACTTGGCAGCTACTTTCCCTGTTGTCTTTTTTACCCATGGATACCACCATGTTTCTCCTCATAGTTTCTCCTCTCTTCAAGAAAGAAAATGAGTTATTTATATAGACTGATAGATCTGTTCCTGTGCTGGGGGCTGGAAAGGTAAAACAGGATTGAATGTTAGACAGTACGTTAATTTGAACTTCTCAGGTATCTGTGCACAGCAGCAAAATTTGAGAGAATACTCATCCCAGAGGAGGATAGAACTCAGCACAGCTTGGGTAGATTGAACACCCATGGACTTACGTGTCCCATGATGAGAGTGTTGGTCGAGGTCCGTGCAAAGCTGATCTCCATTACCTTTGAAGAGCAGTGGTGGCTGGGAAGCTCCCAATGTCTGGAAAAAGGCAAAGGACTCCCTGATCTTGATAAATAAATAAAGGATCATGAATGAGCAACCACAAACCAGTCAGACTCCCCTTAGCCTCAGGGGAAAAATTGTGAAGCAGGTGCTCCAGGAAGTCATACTGGGCACATGGAGGTGACTGACAGGCAGCACTGCATTAGGCAGGGCCAGTTGTGCCTGACTAACCTGAGTGCTTTCTATAGTGAAATGACTGGCCCTGTGAACAAGGGAAGGGGTAGGGGGCTTTGGGTAGGGGGCTGGTTGGCGTTGAAAGGTCCTGTCAACCTAAATTATTCCAGGATTTTATGACAATTAATTATCGTGGAAGTATATTTAATATTTAATCATATTCATGTGTAGATAAGAAATACATAATGAGTATCAAGACACTCTTAATCTGTCCTGTCTCAGTTCCTTTCTGGCTCTCAAAAATATAAAACCACAAAATTATCTCGATGGCGCTTTTGTCCTGTTCCCACTGAAATGCTAAGAATAACTGTACAGGCAGTTTATTCTTCAAGAAGTTTGTTTTCAGCTACATGAAAAAAAAAAGTAAAAAAGCATTCTCCTCTTTTCTTCTTCAGTTTCATGACCTTTTTTTCTGGCCTTTCCGTTGGCTAACTGATGGCAAAAATGTAGTTATGTTAGTTATAGGAGAATTGTGAACGATCCAGCTTTTTATCACTTTTTTTCCCAAACTTGCTACATTGAACATGTTGTATTATTCTACGTTTAGTTGTACATAGTCCTAGTTACCTCACTTTCCTGTTGTTAGCCAATGATGAAACAGTGAGGTCCAAGGCACTTAAGGAAACATAGCTATACATGTCTTTTATTTATAGGAGGCAAAACTATACTACTGGCCTGAGAAAAACATGGATATTTCATGGCTGGAGAAATTACAACTGTACGTTAGATGCTTTTTCTCTTGGAAAGATTTAATGCATAGCATTTCCTTCCAACTGGATTTGCTTCATTTATAAAATTGGCAATTAGATCACTTTATAAAATGGCTCTGCTCTTTAAATATTTGAACTTGGTAGAAATATTAGTATGGTTTAGAGCAGGAGTCACTTGGAGTCACTTCAGATTGCCCATTTAGCTGTCAAGCTATCATTGTTCTTTTCTTTCCTCTTTGTTATTTTCTGTGAAATAGAAGGTCTATTTACCTTGGTTATATAACTCACTTTTGGCAAACACAAAGTTATAAGCTAACAAAAAAGGGATTTCATCCTTCACATGATGGTAATTCTATGAAAACACTGTAAATTTTGCATTAAATGGTATAGAAAAAAAATGAAAAGATGTTGGATTTCATCAAATTAATCTGAAATGTGTCTGAACTTCATTTGTACCAGGCCATGTTCTTCCATGGGCTGCCCTTTAGCACTGTCTTGTCTGCACTTTAAAATTGTCTGTGTGGTCTATCACTATCTTTGCTGAGAAATCATATCTCATTTCCTCCAACATTATGGTAGTGCAGATCAGCTTAGACATTTGAACTGCCAAATCTTTGGCTTAATACTTGACTCAGCAAAGCGCGTAAGAGTGTGATTAACTTTAAGCACCGCTGACTTTAACAGGGCTGATCATCTGCTTTACAGCAAGCATGTCGTTCTGTACTTCTCTTCAGGGTGTCCGTAGCCAAGGACGGTCAGAGCAGGACAGCACTCAGGAGGGAGCTGAGCGCTTCACCCTGGTGTGATGCACATACTAGCGTGTCAGGACTGCACAGAACTCAAGCACTTGGAGACACCTTGGAGAAGAAAGAAAAGGGAAGAAAAAGTGCAGATTGTGTTCAGTTATGAACACTTTAGCGGTCATTGGCTCTGCATTTTTGTAAAGCCAGTTGATGGCTTTCGTTTGTTTATTTTGGTGGAGAAGAGGAAGTGGAGGATCTAGAGCCCAAACCGGTGAACAGCTTTGTGCATAAAAACCTCAGTAAATGTGGGAGACCAGTACGCTTGATTTACTAGCAAACGGTGCTATTACAACTACTTCACAGCCCCTGTGCAGCCATTATCAATTCCTAAACAACTCCTGTTAGCCTGATCGAGCACTGGACAAAATTAGTCCTGCTGTTAGAAGGCAAACTGCAATATGTAAGCATGCAGGATTTTTAATGTAAAACTCAGCTGAGCCTTGCATCCCTTGTGGATCATCTCTCTTTCGAGAAAAGTTTAATACCATTACCTCAGAACAGAAGTAGCAAAAGCATACTTGTCTGAAGCTATGAACTGCTATTCAGGTGCTATTTTTAGTCATAACAGGCACTGGTATGCCTATTGTGAAGTTCACTATTCATTTAAACCCTTCAAATTCCATAGAATAAATTCAATATACAGTTCTCACTTCAAGATTTCTTTCCTTTGCTTTGCCTTGCCTTGCCTTCCTTTTCTCTTGTTAACCAATTCTCTACTTCAGCTAATTAAGGACACATACAAAGATTTAGCAAAGAAGAGGAATAACTGGGTAGAGCTAATGCAGCCATTTCCATACCATCACTGGTCTCATTCTGCTATGTTCTGGGTCCTTTGTCTGACCTTTGTTTTCTCTTGTCTATTCAGATGTTAAAGGTTTTCAGAGAACTACAGTGTACAATACAGAGCACTAGAGACTATTTCTCAGTGAGCTCCTGAGGTTTACTGCAATACCTATAATAGCAAATAGTTTAATGTGGCAACTATTCAGTAGGACGAGAAAAAAGTATAAATGGCATTTAGGTCACATTCCTAGTTTCTGAGAAAATACTGAGGGTCAGAAGAAGGAAAAAAATAGACTTATGTCTGGAAAAAGCAAATATATGTAGCTAAGTTCTCTAACATGAAAAAAAGAATTGTGTCACAGACATAGCTGAGGTTAAGAATAGACATGTTACATCATCTTTTGCACAATGCAATAGTGGGAAGAGGGAAGAAATGAAGCCTTGGGAGAGGAATAAATAAATTGCAGACGGATTTTATAGAAAAATGGCTAGACTGGAAGCTTCTTAGGAAAAATCTGAATTTGTGGTCTCTGTTAGATACAGGTGAGGAAAGAATGGAAAGGCCTACTCTGACAAAAAGAAAAGAACAGTTAGGGTTGCTGATGACAGCAACCCCAAAGGATCTAAGACAGAGAATTAGAGAATACTCAATTCATTTTTCTCAATCAAGAGATACTGTAATTGCTTCTGTCAGGTTACAAATGCAGGCAAGGTGTGTGGCAGCTGTACAAACTCTGTAAGCTACCCTAACCCATCAGGAGAAACATATGCAAGATGGAACAGTACATTTTCTCCACATAGGACTTCATGCAGGGCTGCAATTAAATGATTTTAGATAAGCATCTCCTGAGAGAAAATTCTACCTTCAGGACCATACCTTTAGCACCTGATCTATAGCACGTGGAGAAAATAGGAGAATGCACATCCTCTATGGGATGGGAGCTGTGCTTGCCAATGACAACATCCCATCCTCCATGGGGAAAAAGGACACTTCTTAAACTGAAGGACCATTGCCACCTAAGATGTGCAGAGGAGCTCCCAGTGAGCACCATGCTACAGCCCTCAGTGCTCAGCATCAGGAGTTAGGCTTCTCTGCACAGACCAGACAGGGGTTCAAAAAAAATCTTCCTTTCTTTCACCGGTGGCTTTAGCCACCAATAACCCAGAAAGGAATACTTAACCTATTAAAAACATTGGATCTGTTGAAAACAGCGTAAATTGTTAAAAACTGAGCTGGGCAGCCTCTCATAGAGCGTAACTTGTTAAAAACTGAGCTGGGCAGCCTCTCATACTCTAAATGTTTGGGTAAATCTTCGTAGAGGGACCTGTTCTGTGCTCCCATTTCTAGCTTGGAGCAGGATGCTGAAAGGAAGGAGGAAAAAAATGTCCTTTTGTTTGGCATTTCTTACTTCAGATGGAAGAAAGCAACATCCTAACTCTGAAAGCATAGACTGAAAATCTGAAAGCAGTTTAGAATTTTTGGAGTAAAGTTTGGGAAAATAAACAAAGTGCATATGATTACATAGGGAAAATGCTGGATGCTAAATGATTTAGTTGGGAGCAGGTGTCAGGCAAAACTTGTAAAAGCTGTAGCCTAGGGGTAAAGATGAACTGGGATAAAATATATCCAGTGAAGTCCATCTAGTGCTCTGCATTGATGTTTGGAACAGAAAGGGGTCTAATCCATGGCAACTGAAAGATGAAAAGATTCTGGAATTGTGGAATTCAGTAGCTTATTGCTCTGCATTTTTAGCACTACAAAATTGCACTTGTTTTTGAATTGTCATCCATTCTTCAATGTGCTGATATAGTTTTGCCTGACATATGCAAGCAGATTCAGGAAAAGTATATGTCAAATAGGGGCATAGTTCCTAATTCTCCACTCCCATGAGGCCTGTGTCTAAACCAAGTTGTGTCCCAGGACAGTTTGGAGCTGGTTGGCATTCATACCCCTTTTGTATGAAAATACAAAAGTTATCCAGTGAGTATGTAATGTGCCCAACTTGTGGAAGGTGCATGCTACTTCTATCAGTGCCTACTTTAGGGCAGCAGCTCTTAGATTATAACAGGCAACCCACAAGGATGATGCTTTCTGATGAGAACTGCAGAGGGAAACTGAATCAGAAAACCTTTTTCTTCAACCAGAGTTGCCTATCTCAGGGCACAGCCAGCCCTGTGCTGACCTCCAGAAGACAAAGCTACCGTTTCCTTCCAATGCTTCTTTCTTCCCAGTGCTCTCTGACCCTGCTGGCATCATCCCACAAATTTACTGCAGAAAAGTTCTTAGGAGTCTTCAGCAAGCGCTCTCATTAATAGGGACCGAAGAGAAGATCACGCATATGTTTATGGCAGGAATAAGGTAAGGATGGTGAGGTAAAAATACCTCTGACATTTTTTGACTTCTGATGTTCAGCTTTGCAACTGTAACACTTTTCTGAAGCATGTTTTTAATTGGGCTTTGATTTTTTTAATATAAAAAGTGAAAGATAGTTATTTGGAGGGTGGTTTTATGCAAAGCCAAAATAGAAAGCTCTGTCTCCTAAGCGCTTCACAATAAATGAGGCACAACATTACAAGATCAGACAATGAAGATTATGCACTTGAATACTTTTTAAAGGAGAAAACAAGTAATATTTAGATTTTCATTCAGTTTTTAACAACTCTGAGGAAATCGTCTTGAAAATACACTTACTGTTACAATTTTAGATGATCATTTCCTGATCCCAGATGTGTCACCTGTTCTCAGTCATCCAAAGTAAACGCATTTGGAAAAAAGGCAGAACTAGGGGAGGATTAAACTGTCAGAAATATAAGTCCGAATGTACGTGAAACCTAGTCGCTGTTTTAATCTGAACAGACACTAACTCAGCCTATTCAGAAAATAAAATTAAATTTGAAACAGACGTCAAGAAGTCACATGCTTTATAGAAGCCCTGACTGGGATGGCCTAACCAAACAGGGTCACTATGGCTGAACTTTGAGAATGTTTATGAAAGAGTATCAGTTCCAGAGAGAATTGGCATATTATTGCAGTCTTCATTGTTTCCATTATTACCCAGGGCTTTATGGGGTTTAGAACTTTTTTGCAGTTTAAAGCATCATATCCCAACTGAAATCCAGTGTGGTATTTTTATTGCAATAAATCCCTGTCCCCCAACCCCCCGCTAAAAACCATTTTTTTAGCTTTCATTTTGAGTTTGGCAAATGTGATAAAAGAGATAGCATCATTTGGCTTGTTGTTGCTAGGCAGTCCTGCAGGAAGCTGTCTTGCCAGTAGAGCAGCTCAAAACCTCTTTGCATTGGAAGCAAAACTGAAATTCTATGGCTGTGATGGGCCAAGATGCTCCTGTTTCTGGGATGGGGGAAAAGGTAAGTGGTGGAACTGAGATGGGAGAGCGGGAAGGGAGACAAATAAATACTGCTGCTATTCCTGGACTGCCATATGCACTCCAGTCTTTCTCTCGGCAGCTGCTGCTGTTGCAGGCAGCTGCCTTTCCAGGCTTCTAGCAGAGACAAAAAGCCTACAACGAACACTCTTTGTTTCCTTCCACGTGTGAATGACACCAGTATGAATAGTGTCCTTGCCAATATGAATGACACCAGTCCCACAAGTGCATCATACAAGGGTGAGTTTGGCTATCAAGAAGTAAAGCCTATCCCCTGACTATCCCTGTCCACTGCTACTAGCACCAGGGCAATCAGCCAATGTGCAGTCCAGCAAGAAGCAACCAAATTCCCTCATCCGTACATCCTTCCACATATATCTGCACTTTAAATTGAGGTACAAAGAGAACCTTGCTGATTCTTGATTGCTCTGTGAGGTAGAAAGCTCTAGGGCCTCGCTAGGCTAGGGTAGAGAGAAGGAAGGGAGAACAATAGTGTAGAAGTATATTCTGCATCAGGAATAAATGGACACATTTTAGAAGTTTCCTGGAAGTAAAACCTTTCCTATTTTACTTAATTTAGCAGTGAATTTTGCTCTTTTTTTTGTTGCCTACAAACATGCCAAAATCGGCTCCCTTGACAAGGTCCTGAATTACACAAATTGATTATGCTTATCTGGATTGTCTGAATATGATAGTTTAACATCAGAGCACAAAGGGCAATTGATAGGGCACCAATAGCAGTATGTAAACTAATACGTTTATTCCATATGTTTATTCCAAATGCAGTTGTTTGTCTGCATGGGGTTTTGTGCTGGACTTCTACATTCAGTTTCTTCCTGGAGAGATGTTAGTACACAGAAGAGAAAAGTGGGAGCAGGGATGGTAGGGTACTATGCTGTGAACCAGTACAAGCTTGATTTTTTGCGTTGGCATTTTGCCTTCTAGTCTGGAAGTCTTCTTCTGCAAGGCATTTTCCCTTCCAGTCTGGTTTTCAGAAAGCTAATAATAAAGAATATCCTTGCTGGCATTAAGCCTTAACATATTGGAAGTATATTGGAATTTACAGCTCCAAGGTTTGTAAATTCATTGCTGATGATTTGCATGTATATAAGGCAGATAGTTAAAAAAAATCAACACCCTGTAGACTAAATATCAGAAAGAGCTAATAAAAACTGTTCAGCTCATTATTACTTTGTGAAATAACATGTATGTTGCTCATTTTATAACACATGAAATACTTTCAGGCGAACCATTTAGCAATTCAAATCCACACATTTTTACATAAAACTAAACATACAGCTATGAAACTCTAGCTGTTCCTGTCTCTTGGAAACATTTTTTTTTTCTGTAACATCCGTCATGTGATTTTGTAAAATCCTTTGGTCTTAATGGAACAAATGGAAGGAAATATTTCAAGATTGGACCACAAAAGTGGAGTCTTGCAGTTCAGAATGCTGCTTGTGAGGAGTTTTGGTTTTTGGTTCTTTATGAAGTGATAGTTTAGCATATATGGAACAAAGTGAGTACTGAGTCCAGCAATGGTTTTCCAGCCTGAAAATTATCCATCATTTTATATGCTAGGAATACAAATACTTTCCCTTCCCCCTTTTCTTCCTCTTCCTCTTCCCATTTCCCTTCTCCTTCTTTTTCCCCTTCCCCCTCCTGTTTTTTTTGCTTTATTTTTCTGGGATTTTTCATGTTTCTGATTGCATATGACAAACAGTGATGATTAAAACTGATGGATTAATTTTTGATTTTATTTTTGCTTGAGTGAACCAAATTAGACAAACAATCACAAAGTTTATCTTCTTATCAAGAAGAGCATCTGGATGTTTGTTTTGTGTATGCACCTTTTTGAAACATACATCCACAAAATATTTTCAGCTAGTCCCATGAGACACAGTTCTTCTCTCATATAACTGGCTCATAAGCCAGTTCATTCCACTCAGAGGAGAATTTAGGTTGCTCAAGTAAATGAAAATTTGAAGCAAGAGTAGAACTTTAATCAGCTGGGTTTATCTTCTTTTGTTTCAGTTTTGTGTGTTTACTCATGTGCCAGATGAAATGGCAGCTTCCCAAGTCTCTGAGTAGTAAAAGTAGAGAATATGTTATTCTTTCAGGTTATTCTTTTCTAGAGTTAGAAAGCAGAAGCATTGCATTGAGAAATGTAGACAAAAAAATACTGATTTTCAGACCTGTTACTTAACTATGCATATATTTTTGTATCCTGACAAGGCTATATATATATATCTATACATATATATATATACACAAAGAAGAAGCTGTTCAGTTATTTCTACCTTGTAATTGTTCTGCGTATGCTGTAATTCAGTACTTATTTAGTTGAAATTTACATATTCACAGCTTGAATACTGGGTGCAATGGCATGGCTGATACTAAAATGGCCTAATTGCCTAAAAATGACACTGTTTTACTAATTTTCATAGTATCTGTATGAAACTGCCTCACATGCTAATGCACTTCATTGTTAGAAAAGGTTAGAGAATAGGACACAAGGGGCTGAAAAACAAAAGGTCCTGTGGTTGCTTTAATGTGCTTTTTGCCTATGAACAGAGTGGTCAGACCATTTTCCCATGGTGAGGCCTGAGTGAATGGGTTTGAAAGGGGGTCCCAGGACAGTGTGTTTGCCCCAGACTTCAGAGCACTTGGAGGGCCCAGATAGTCTCCCTTTTGAGGCTCTGAGAAACCAGGACAGTGTGAAGAGGCAAGCTACTCAGCCGTGGTGAGGCCACATCTGGAGTATTGTGTCCAGTTCTGGGCTCCACAGTACAAGAGGGATGTGGAGCTGCTGGAGAGAGTCCAGTGCAGGGCTACAAGGATGATCGGGGCCTGGAACATCTACCCTATGAGGAGAGGCTGAGGGAGCTGGGCCTGTTCAGCCTGGAGAAGAGAAGGCTGAGAGGGGATCTAATCAGTGTATATAAGTACCTCAAGGGAGGCAGTGAGGAGGATGATGCTGGCCTCTTTTCACTGGTGGCCACCGACAGAACTAGAGGTAATGGCCACAAACTGAAACACCAAAAGTTCTGCATGAACTTAAGGAAAAAAAATTTAACAGTGAGGGTGACAGAGTGCTGGAACAGGCTGCCCAGAGAGGTTGTGGAGTCTCCTTCTCTGGAGATCTTCAAAACCCGCTTGGACGCAGTCCTGTGCCACGTGCTCTGGGGTGACCCTGCATGTGCAGGGGGGTTGGACTAGATGACCTCTAGAGGTCCCTTCCAACCTTAAGCATTCTGTGATTCTATGATTCTATGAAGCGAGCTGTTTCAAGGATACCGTATAGACAGCTACTGAACTTCCTCTCATTGTGAGGGAGCTAATATCTCTGCTACATGCTTCCTGTAAGTGCTCTAATAATGTAATAATTGAGCAGAAATTAAGTGCTGGCATCACCACAGTGGGAGATGACATTAATTGTGGTCGGAACCAACTTTTTAGGATTCTTAGAGATTTAGTGCAGACACACCTAAATTTGGACCATAGTGGCACTTCAGCAATTTATTTCATAGAACAAAACATAAGCATGAGTCAAGCAATAGCTTTAATCAGTAAGGAACCTTCTGACCCAGAAAAAAAAAGTCTGTATTGTGGGCCTAGTTGCACTGAGAAGCAGGAAGTACTAAAAAGTAGATAATCAGGATTGCTTTTTAGTGCTTAGCTGGGTGCTTAGTGCATAAATCAAAGACCGACTGACTTTGACCTTCAGTTATTGTCATTGCAGATTTGTTTCTTGAGTGTTTTTGAAGATTAAAATCTCTTGCACACAGCCCTTAATTCTTCTTTGTTTTCTTTCTACAGACAATATTCCCTTTTCTCAGTTTGTTATCAGTCTTGGAATATTTCTGATTTTAAATATTATTTTCCTTGTTAGTAGTGAATGTAGTCTTCAAAACATATAAACTAGATGAAAAAATGTGATTAAACAGTGCAAGAGGAATTTTATCATTACAAGATTGACAGTCATATTAAAGAAAATATTTCCCTCCTTGAAAGTGCGTTTATCTCCCAGAAGATCCAAATTTCAGAGCTAGCTCAATTACTTGAATAAATGCTTTGTGAAAATGCTTGCTCGCTTCTGTGCTTTGATCAATATTCCTTGACGACATTTCAACTCCTTTACAGAGCTTTGCAAATGAAGTACTATAAAACAGTAATATTTTCTTCCTTCTCATCATCATAATGTCTAGTTGCTAAAATACAGTGTAAACTCTGTAGTTTTCATGTCTGTTATTTGCATGTTTGTGTTACATTCTTTGACTCTTGAGGGAATAAGTTCATTTTCTAATGGGAATGCCATACACAGTCTGCTGGTATGGTTAGGAGAAAACACCAAATATTTTCACATGATTTAATTATTTCAAGGCATTGCCAAAATCCAGTTTGTGCTATTAATTGAAATTAATTTGTCTTCAATAAAATGATTCAGTTTTGACTTCCATTTCCCAATGAGGCTAAGAAGGAATTGACAGATGGATTTACCCCTCTGGTAGTCTGAAAGACTAAATAAATCTTGAAAGTAATTCAGAAGGTCCATGGTTACCTATGGAGCTTTATTTCCATTGAAGATGAAAGAAATACTTTATTTCATAATTTGTGCTATTGACATTTGTAGCATGATTGTGTATGGACATAAACAGAACAGAGCTGCTTCTCTTAAATGATGATGTGACACGATAGCTCTGTGGGTTATAGTATCCAGTTTAAAGCAGACCCCTCCTATGCACTGGCAATAAGAGAGTTAGGATAGAACAAGAAGTGTCTCAGCTAGCTTCTTGAATATTTCAGCCTATTTTTGCTGAAAAGTCTTCAGTGTTGACTGGTCTGCCATGGAATAGGCCTATTTATTTATTTATTTATTTTTATCTGGATATAGTATCCAGCTGGTGCAGAGACATCTTTGTGATGGTACTGGCTGCATCTGGAGAAAATAAAATGCTAAACTGGATTTCAGCACACTTTGGTTGATTGTGGAACCCATGCAGTTTCTTCACTTTAGCCTTAAGCAAGGCCAAAAGGGAAGGCTCATGTAGAAAATACCAGTATTTTAGGAAGCGAACCAATTATTCCCTATCAGTCTATAGGTTATGTTGAAAAGGAATAATTGAAAACAGTGCAGTGTTTTACTACCTACTTCGGTTATGATGTCTCCACAATTGCTCTGGTCTTTTGACATTCCTATTTTCAAGACACTGTTTACTATCTCATAGTAGCTCTCTATTTCATTTTAAGACACACTGCAATTAACAAACAGCTTCTCTTGAGAACACATATCACATTTTCTGATGCTTCTGCCAATACTGAAAAATGTTTCATCTGTTTTACAGTTTGGCAGCTAGAAATTTTTGCTGTAAGTTTTAAATAGCAAACATTTTTGTCACCAAATTTTTCAAGAGAAATCTTATGGATTTGATAAGATACCTTCCAGGGGGCAGAAAACATTTGCTGGTTTGCTGTTCCTCCTATAAATATTAGTATACTGCTCATTTTTTGCATACTGTTCACCTCATTTTATACTGAGGAGCACAAGACTGAAATACCCTAAAAAAATGAGAGGAAGAAACAAATGTTGAAAGGAATTTTCAGGCTTTGGAAGAGACTAGAGATATTTATTGTTTACAGTATATTGAAAGTAAAATATTAAAGTGAAACTCAAAGCTTATCCTGTTGAACACATTATATAATTTGTTTTTATGTGGGGATAGTTATGGGTATTGTACCAATAAAAATGATAATACTGCATACTAAAAAGTGATGTTTTTGTTTATAAAAGGTGCTTAGATGAAAATACTGGAAAATTATCTCTCTTTTTTTGGGGGGGTAGTCTGTTTCACGTTGGTGTTTGCTAATGTGAAAAAGAAACATTTACATTATGAATCACACAAATATTGCAATGATATATTATGAAAAGGAAAGTATTTCATGGAAAGTGTAGTTTTATCCTAAATGCAGCTGTATAAAAATGGTTTGTCTTATGAGTAGCTCTGTTTCTAGTCCTGAATGACAAATACAACGTTTAATACTTAATAGTCTTGTTTGTTAGGTTCCCAAAAGCACCTTGGGAAGTCTGATTGGATTCCTTTGGTACATTTACAGCACCAAAAAATTTGTTAAGCTCCAAAAGGCCAAGTGCTTTTGGCCTGGTTGAGCTCATTGGAAGCGGGTGGCATAAAATTTTGACAAAGGACAGAATTTGAAGCTAGCAAAGCATGAAGCCAGTGGCACAATGTGTTCTTCTGGCTCTTCATCCTGGTTCAGTGTAAAAGCTGAGTTTTGAGGCTATTAGCCATTTCTAGCCATTACTTAGTGTTTTTGTGACAGAGTAGATTGTAAGACAAGAACATATAGAATCACCTTACACTTGTGCCTTGCTATACCTGTCCATCTCTTCCTTAAGTTAAGAATAAGGTTTCAATAGAGATACATGAAACTAAGAAAATTCTTGCTAAGATAGCAAACAAAATGACAGACAAAAAAAAAAAAGGAAAGAAAAAGAACACCTATGCTATACAACCAGAAAGACAACATAACAGTGCAGAGCAACAGCAAAATAATGCAAAAACAGATTACAGAACACACAGGACCCACGGAGGAGCACTTTGGAAATTCAGCAGAACAGTAGGCTGAGGATGTCTCACCAGCCTAAGACATAGCAAAACTCAGGTTAAAAGTCCATGGCAACCATATTTTTGTTTACTTGAAGGTCAATATTCCACACAAGGAAAAGAAAAAGCTCACATGAATGATGGTAAGGAAAAGATCAGAGGCAAAAGAGTAGAATTAGCTATATCTGACCACTCTCAGCAGGATCTGGTTTCCAGAATCTTTTGTTGTACTCATAGTTAGCAGATTTCAGGTTAGAACAGTCTACAGAGAAAAAAAACAATAGTGCTAAAATTTTATACCACTGATCCTGAGAACATTGTCCCAGAGGCTCATCAACATCTTTTATGATTAGTCACTTCTGTAGATTTAACAAAGAACAGCATAAACATTTCAAAAATCGAATGTGATTTTGGAAAGACACAAATGTGATTATACTAGACAGACAGTAATAAATTATAAAGTCAAATTAAGCTGTCAAAAGTATTCATCATCATAAAAGCCCAGGAAATATCTCTTGGAATGGACATTATTTTGTTATATCAAGAGGTGGGTCATTTTAAAACTGCTTACTTTACTGAATAAAAAAAAAATCTAAATGTAGATTCACCAGTGTGTCCGTGAGATTCTCTCTCTGTGAAAGGAAAAAGTGGAGGACAGCCTTCTGCATTCCTGAAGGATTAGATGTGATCTTGCTAAATCAGGAAAGCTAAAAAAAAATGGTAATTGAGTATCACAAAAGGGCAGAATGGACCCTTGGCAGAGGCAACACAGCCTATTCTTCGTATAGCCATTAATATTTATTTGGAACTAATATTTCATCCTCTTGAATTGTCTTCTTTAGTGGAAGTGTTGGCTCAGGTTTATCACCACAACCTTTTCAGAACTGTAAAATCCGGTGTTCAGTGGCCACAAGGGGACTCTTAGGTGGGAGGTAAGAAGCTTTGGAGACAGGATATAAAGAGCATCTTTTCATCACCCTAGCCACAGTATGTCTGCAATTGCCTCAATTTTCAGTTCCTACACTGTGTTTGCAACCCTAGCAACTGGAAAAAATATTTTTACTTGCAGAGTGAGTTGTGTTTGTGCTGGAAAACATTGAGATTCAGTGCTGAGGGAGCCAAAAATGCCATTTTACAGAGTAAAAATTTAGAGCAAAGTCACAGCTTAATGTAAATGTGTGCATGAGGCTGTATTTTGCAGAAAAACAGTCATCTCCGAAGCCTCAAGAACCCTGGACCTAGGATCTTGTTTTAAGGCCAGCTGAAATAAGTGATTTCTGTTTTCATTCCTCTTGTTCTACATTCGCTATATCCTGCGTATAGCTATATTCCTGTGCATATTTCAAGATGAATGAGGGGTCAGAAAGCATAGGCAGGAGAAAGATCTTAGTCCATGTCTTGATTAGTCCATAGGAGGAATTAGATTATCTGATTACCTGCAGTAATATGGGAAAAGGGAATCTTTTCACCACTGTGCTCTTCATATATCATAAAATCATTCTGGAAGAAGCTGGACTTTCTATAATAATGAGTGATTATTTCATTTCACTCCAAAAGAAACCAATAGCCTCCATGTATCTAGTTTCCATCAGTTATTTCTTTTGTTTTTTTTTTGTAGAAGACTTTTTACAAGTAAACTACTTATTTGATTAGTGGTGGGCATATTACTTCTTATTATACACACAGTAAAAATTACAGTACACACAGCAAAAATAGAGTCCTTATTTGAAGAAGCTGGACAATGAATGAAATATGCTGATAAACCTATGACCTTATTAGACATGCTAATGAGTAATTGTATCTTGTGTAATATTACAAAATTAGGATAATTAAAGAGAGAATAAGAAGAATAGACTGTAAGCCAATTCTTTGAAAACCCAAGGAACAGTATGTGAAATTTTGGACATTACTGCCATTTTTTTTGTAGACATTATCTCCTTTTGCAGATTACATAATTAACATCTGGAATTTTTTACATGTATGTTTCATCTGCAGCTATATCTAATAATAAAAATTCCAACCTGTGATTTACCGTCAACTGAGTGATGACAAAGTAGGCTGGAATTAGGTTAGAGTTTACAGTTATCTGTGTGTCACATTCACAATACTCCAATAACGTTCATTCCATGCATCCTGGATATGATGTTGAACCAACTCCAAGTCTGAAACTGAGTTCCGTAGCAAAATATCAAGTAGTCCTTCTGTCTTTTTAGTTAGGAATCTGGAACTGGACGCAGATTCTCAGACTTGCTGAAATAATGCTAGGAAACTCCCATGACTAGCTAGTTACGTTATCACACATAGCTTTGCCCAAAATGGAGCTATTAATTGATTCTCTTTTCCCTCCAGAGACCAAACAAATGACTGTAGAAATCACCCTAATGGGCCAGATGAGATAACTTGCTGCTAACTCTGTCCCTGGATAAAATGAAACTCAAAGCACAAGAGAAAGCAGTAACCACTGCTTTCACATTCTTAAATTTATAGTATTTTATTCCTATGTTTAGTATTCAGATACCAGTTATAAGCAAAGCTTAACTTTATTTTTTCTTCACTTTATAGCTGCTATTTAAACTTCAGATAAATGTAACTGCATGTCCAGAAGATGATTTCTACAGACCTTCTTTCTGAACATTTATATAAACAAAATAAGGATTAATTAGGTGGCAGCATAGTACATTTATAAATTTGTCTCTAAATGCAGCATCAAGTGTTTGTGTTATATTTAGTTTTAGGATCTGAAGTCATCTGAAGTCACTTAGTCATCAGAGTGAGAGTTCAGACAGAAAATCGCTTGCAAAATATGAGAAATGGACATTGACTGTTATTTTATCTTACCAAGCAATGATTAAAATCAGTGGAACAACTAGAACAATGATTTAAATTTGGAATCATTAAACACCTCTCAGATACACAGATTGACAAGTCTTTAAAATATTTTTCCATATATAAACATTAAAACATATTGGATTATTTTTATGCAAATGAAAGCAAATTGGAAGAGTGAACAATTGAGAAGTTTTTGTTGGAGACATGCAAAATACAGCCTGAACACCGTTCAAGCAGTCACCATTTTCTCTCACAGCAGTCATCCACATTTCGCTCCACTTAAAAGATATTGTAGAAATAACAAATGATATCTCTGTATTACCTAGAGCATATGACATAGATCATTTTGTGAGGCCAGCAGAGAGCCTGCTATACAAATACATGCACTTCCCCTGAGTTGTAAATTACATTCTTTTTATTTTGAGTTGTTCTTTGGACCCTTACTAACTCACAAATGTTTTGTGAAAAGGCGGTGGCCTAGAGAATCTCTTTTTTATTGTGAAGATACATAGAGGTAAAAGGGGAGCATTAGATCATCTGACACCAATTTCCTGTATTTTAAGGAAAATTGTTAATGGTCAAATTGTCAAATGTTAACGGTCTAAAAGAGCCCATTTACTTCAAGCTTATTTGTATTAAAATCTTCAATATATGTGCCACAAGAGTGAAGCAGAATTGATCAGAGCACCTATTGCCATACTACCCTTATGGTTCCACTGACATGCACTGGGTCAGGAGGATGGTTTGAAACTGTTTTCTGATAGTCATGTATAATGCAGTAAAGCTAATATGTAACTATAGTTTTTCATCATTTTATTATGAGTACACATGGCAGGGCTGCAAGACAGAAGAAGGAGTTACAAATTTAAATAGGATACTGTTTTCATGTAGAAAATGATATCAAGTTTTTCATGTTTTATGTTTTAATTTTTGGTTCTCTAATTTTCTCTTTTAGGACAGAGAGATGGAAAGATTTTTGTTTAGGTGTATACTGGTTCTCTGTTCTAGTTCAGCTGTTGTCAAATGTTGATAAAAAAAATAAAATAAAATTGTTCAAACTTCAATTTAAAGAGTCTTCTTACTGACAAAGGGTGGTGCAAGCTGTATGGGCTTCCATGTTTCTGTGCAGCTCTGTGTTGTCATTTACAGCACATATTTTGCATCTCTTAGACCAACCATGTTTACAATCTATCTTCACAATGGATCTTTACAGAAAAATCCATTTACAGAAAGATCAATTCTGCCAAAAGTTCTGGCTTTTCCAAGCTGGTTCCACAGAGGATCTATAGTGTCTGGGCAGGAGCCCACATGGTCCTGTTCAGACTCAGGGAAATTTGCACTAGGAGAGGGCAATACATAAAAGGATCTACAGCATAAAGTAGCGTATATACCTTTCCAAGGTCTGGGCCAGGAACCAAACCTTCTCCTTTTCATTTTCATGTCATGACCTTTCTAATAGCCTCATGCCTTAAAAATAAAGGCAGTTCCAAAAAGTAGTATGCTTCCTATTTAGGAATCTGGATTACCAAAGTTAAGACCTTTGTCCATACATTCAGTGCTATAAGGATTAGTCTGTAAAATCGCTCTGTTCAGCAGAAAGTGGAAGATTTTATAATCTCTGTGTCTTAGAACTGTTGCTGACATGAGCTTTCAGATTCACCACCTGAAATCCAATATGAAGAACCCAGCTTTCAAATAGTCATGCACAATTAGCTGTGTTTAACAAATGTTTCAAACTCTCAACTGAAACCATGATTTTGATTGCAACTGTAGTGATCTAAAGTAGGCATGAAATATAACATCAGTATTTCCTGGTGAGAAGAATGACCATTAGAAATGAATACCCAAGCGCCTTGAGCTGGTATGAGTGTGGAAGGCTTTTTGCGAATGAAGTTTCAGCACACAACATCTTTCACACATGCTTAGAGAGGGCTGTGTGCTCGAAGGAGATATCTGGAAGGATTCAGGCATTTGTCTTAGGATAACCTGTGTGCAAAGCTAGGAGCACTAGCCCATAAGTGGGAGCAGCTGGTAATTCCTGGTGAAATGCCATGTACCCTACATGTTGCCGGCTCTTGTTCAGTGGTGGAGCTGGTTTCTTTTCTGAGTACCATTAAAAATATTCTGCCTGCGCTGCATATACAGTTTTTCTTCAAATCAGTTAAACACTTCTTTAACTTATGACTATATTTAAACTAGACAGATTCAGCTAATTAACCCAAATACACTATTTTGACAAATACTTTTCAAATTATTACATATAATTTTTAATTTGTTCTAATAGATGTGAATGGGAGCCTGTGACAACACTAAGAAGATGTGGTGAGCTACAGAGTGATTATCAATGTGTATCTGAGAAAGTGTCCATACAGTTACTTCTGCCAAGCAGTTCTTATTGATTGAATACTCTGAATAGCATGGTGAGATTTTAAACTGATCAAAAGCAAAAATGAATTAATCCAAGCAAAAACTTCCTCAGTTTGCAACCCGTACTAGTCTTAATTCAACATATGGAAAAACTGAGAAAGTGATAATGATTTGTGCTTTCCTTCAAAAAAAAAATCTAACACAGACTTCTGAGATATGAAATACAAGTGTAACTATGCAAAGTATAGTTTAGTTTTCAGTTTCAAGTGGATTTTGTCTGGACTGTCAGAAAACAAGAACATTTCCAGAAATTTCATGTGACATCCTGGGTTTATCTGATTTCTCACTCTAAGTATTCAGAATCAGCTTGAAAATAGGTCCTAAGGGAAATTTTAATGGCAGTTTGTCCTTCCCCTGTCTTAGGCTAGATGCACCTTGTTATCACTGTATTAAAGCATCCAAGTTTTAAATTTCTGCAGTATTCAGTCTTAAACATTCAGCATTACTCACAGACATCCTGACTATGTTTTGGATCTTGTCATTGAGGTAATTGACACTTTTAATGAGTAATTGACACTTTTAATCTGAATATCACTTGCATTTCTATTTATAACTGGAATCGCAGTTGCTGAAGTAGCACCAGACCATAGCAGCACATAGACTTGGTAGATGTTCACTGATGTTTATCAGAAGTCATTTGATTACTTGAGGTCCTGAAATCTCACTTGTGTGCTATTCAGTCATCTGAGACTGAATTAGGAGTGATGACTCATGAAGGAGAGCTTGCCAGACTGAAACTCCAGTATAGAGCAAAAAGGATTGCTTGACCACAGCTACATAGAGGGTGGTAATATCCTTATAGAGAGAATATTGAAGTGAGCTGATTACCAGTGTGCTCATGTCTCCAAGACTTATTCTGCCCTGAAAATTTTCCATGGTACAACTCTTGCATTTTAAATAGACTGGCAAAAGAGCAACATACAACCTGCCTCGTGTATGACCTACCTCATTAGCTTGCTAGTGCCTGCAACTGCAACTGGCAGCTTTGTGTTTGCAATAATCTGCAGGAATACCACCTAATTAATTAATTAATTAATACTTCTGATAGGACTTTGGTAGCACTAAATATGTAACTGTATAAATCCAGAAACAAAAAAATTCAAAATAACTGGGTGTACAGCTATTACGCTTGAGGAGAAAGAAATCTAACCTGGAATCTTGAACCTCTCATATAATTTCATAAAATAAAATTGGGTTCACATTGCTTAGCTGAACTTCCAAGATTAACATATGATTTGAAAGTATCTTAATAAGATCGATTTTTTACTTTATTTTTCCTCTGCAGGTTCTGATTCCTGCTGTCAGTGTAAAACAAGAAAAGTGATGGAGGGATGCTTTTGATTCAGGCTGACAACAAAAAGTAATCAGCCTCTGGACTTACTGGAGACACTGCAGATAAGATTGTGGATACAATTAACTGAGTTCTTTTTGAAGGGCGTAAATCAGATTCAAAATCTAGTCTCTAGGAAGGAATATTTGAGGAAACCCATAGGAAAATTCTAGACAGATTACATGAGACATCTGATAGCAGGGTACAGAAGAAAGCAAATCAGTTCTAAGAACACTCTTGCATGAGGCATCTGAAGGATAGGTAACCTCTATAGATTACATATCAGAACACTACACTCATTGATGGAGGTAGCATGCTGAAGGAATGATTCTGCACGTGATTAAACTCCAAGAAATATGACCAAATGGAGGCAATTGGATTTTGGTAAAGCCGTTAGATAGACCTGACGTGACATCTGAAGAACAGATGAAAGTTAGCATGTGATAAAACAAAGAGGTGTGATTGCAACTTAGGTCAACATGCACCAGGAAGCTGTATGCCACAGTTAAAAAGCAACCATATCTACCCTTGTAAGGGAGACATGTAGCAATGGCTCATACACTGCAGACCAGCAGCTCTTGGAAAGACATGCCCAGGAGCATGGATAATATGAGCAGAGCAAAAGAGAATAGAGCACACAGTCCAGCTGAGAAACACCTTCTGGTGTAACAGACCACTGGTATTCTTAACTGTAACCTAGAACAAGGAACAGGAGACAACTGAGACCTCTTTATTTTAATAAATTTAGAAAAAAAATACTCATAAGAGTCAAAATTAACACTACAGATAACAGTATGAAACAAAACAGAGGAAGCAAGTTGTCCGTATCATAATGTTAGCAGCACTTATGTCAATGCTATAGTGTCCAGACCGTGGACCAAATACCTTTCACACATTGCGGAAATGTAGTGACAAGCACAAAGACATTTGCTATTGTAAAGAAACCACAGAAACAACATACCAGAAGTCTAGAGATAAAAACTCTTGAAGTCATTCATCTTGGTGAAAATCCCTCATGAGCAGTATAAATAAAAGGCTGTCAGAATTTTATGAAGTCCCTATCTGCCGTTTTTAAAGATACTGAGGATAGGTTTTATCTCAGTTTAGAGATCTTTCACTTCAGATGAGATCTTTCACTTCTTCATTTCAGATGAAGAAATTGACTTCAGACTTCCTTTGGAACTAGCAGAACAGGCACTTCCATGCCATAATTTATTCCATCTGTTTTAGATGTCTATTTTACAGGGAAATTGATCACTTTGTAGATGTACCTTTTTTACCCTATGACCTAGAAGGAGGGTCTCTGAGATTAATTTGCAACAAATCCACCAAGGCTGTCTATGGAGTTTCTGCAAAACTCAAGCTCACAGCACAGAGAGCCCATGCGTCTAATATGATTAGCAAGGATGTTCTAAGTGGAGAGGGAGAGCTGAAAAACTGGAAGAGCCCTTTAATTACCCTTCAGTTTGCTACAGAAAAATATACACTTCTGCTGGGGAGCCTGAATTAATCAGGCCAGCAAACTTCATAAACTTGGGTCTCAGGCTTAAATTCTGATGAGTCTGATGAGCTCCGCTAATGTGCATGATTACTTGGGATGAGCACATCCAGCAGGCTGGACTGGAAAAAGGCCTAGGTAATCTAGTTAAGTTACCCTTCAAGAGATGTCCTTTTGAGACTCACTTTTGCAGATGGGGGAATGGTTTGCTTGTATAAGAAGCAATTAGATAAAAGAGAAGATTTATCGTACGATCCTTAGGTATTAAGAGACTAGAGAAAAATACATTGTCTGGACAAGGCCTCAAATGCTTTCTTTTTCTGGATGTTCTGTTTCATTACATTATTCCCTATGCACATCTTACAAAAACACTCTCTGCTTGTTGTAAATTAAGAAGACAGCATGGTTAGTCTTAATGTGTAGCAACTATACAGATGAAGTGGTGAGAACTTTTTAATATAGCTTTTTTCTTATATCAATATCTACTTTCTTGATGGGATAATAGAAAACATTTCTGCTGGACAGGTTAAAATGTCAAATGAAAGAGGAAGGTATCTTAGCTGCCAAAGTCCACATACACAGTGAAGCAAAATATATTAAAAAGCATTTCCAAACGCCTTATATTTTGTCTTCATGGGGAATATTCTGGCCAATCCTGTTAAATTAATGTAAACCCCATGTGTTTTATTCGTACATTAAAAACTGTCTTGAAGTGAAGGCTGAATATCTGGCTTATTATGCAGCTGCAGAAATGATGTATTGAAGATAATTCTAATTCTAAATATGCATGCACAAATGCATATGCAAGATGGAAAAATGTATTGGACCATTTTTTCCATCTTGCAAGGAACAGTATAAATTTTTCTAAACTGCATTCTAGCTTTTTTGGAAGTTCCTATTTTAAATGATTTCTAAGGTGTAACTATTTTTTTTCCCAGCTGTGATTATCATTCTTCTCAATTTGCATTTTTGCAGCTTTAGTTTGTGTATCTGAACGCTGTAAAATTGGGCTTATAACTCTGTTCTAGTGCAGGCTCCATCTCATTCTCCCAGGGCTGTTTACATTCCCTGTCACAGCTCTCAACTTCACTAATTCCTTGTCAGTGTGAGAAAGCTTTGTCTTCCTGGTGTTCCTGGCTAATTGCGTACATCACAAGCTACTTGGGTTGCTTATATGTTTGCTAAACATATCAATAGACAACAAAACCATGTCACAGCTAACGGGTTTGCCGAAGTCTTATTCACTGTAATGATCATATAATGATCACCATTAGTGACAAGAAGCAGCCATTAGGCCTGAAAACAGACATACTTCATGTCAAAACAAAGAAGACATTTTTTTCTCCCCCAATTTTAAATGATTTAAGAATAGAAGTTCTGTCATTTTGTGTTAGCTAAAATAACACTCATTGAGAAGATACAAGATGCCTCAGTATGGATAGAGTACAGCACATTTGCCAAGGGGAATGGCACCTAGATCTTGCATTCCGTGTTCATTTTTACATCATCTGACATGGTGATTTTTTTTTTCCCCAATAGGTTGTATCACTTCTCAGGTATTTTGAATTTGTAAAAGAAATGTAATTTTGCTTTCAGAAGATGATAGTGAAAACTCCCTCCAAGGCAATGAATTTGAAAATTTGCCTTTCTTATATGCTTTACAACACTTTCTTTTTCCCTCAATATATTCCTTTATTAAAAGCAACATTTAAACAAATTAGCATGGCACAACCAAACACTAATATTTTCCTGTATAAAAAGCTGCATGTCTTAAGATATTTGGTAAGAAACTGACTTCACTTTAACAGAGTGTACTACATTTTCTAATGTTCCCTTGCTATTTTCTAATCCATTGTAGGATAATTTTATTTGGACTGGTTTCAATCTCATTGGTTCTGGTAGAGTCATTTGTTAAGAGGTGGGTCTGCACGAGTTTGTCAAATCTTACCTGTATATAGGTAATTCAGACTAATTTGTTTATCTTTCATTTTGGAGTCTAGAAAGGAGAATTTTGTCATAATGCTTTAGGAAGAAAATTTTAGAGAACTCCATACTTTTATTTCCTTTACCCCACAGTTATGAGTTAATTCTAGAAGATATTTAGAAGATAAATATTTCTGTCAAATCCCGATGGATCAAATACTGATTAGTGCCTGGTTTAAAAACCTGAAAAGGAGAATTTATATCCGTAATAATTTTAATCTATATAAGTGTCTTTGTTTCTGTTTCTTTACAAAAGTCTTATCCTTCTTGATTCCAAATAACCTCTCAGATATGGAGATTCTCATCAGCAAGCAATTGTGTAGATAAAACCAGTGCTATGTAAAAGGAAAAGGCATTGTTTGTAATTCCAATATAACAGGATGATCTCTTTGCTTATGTTACAAAACTGTTAAAATGAGAAAATGATATGACTGTTTTCTCAGTGAAAATCTGACACACAACTTACATTTTTTTTTTCCTCATCATTTAACTTGTATGTAATCAATGGAATTATTGCCTGGGCATTCAAAGACACTTCAGAAAAGCCAACTGACATTAGGAATAAAACTTAGACTATTCAAAAGTTATTGCAGACATGACTGTATTTTTCTCATTTTATCTGAGAATTCTAGCACTTTTCCTTTTCCTCATCTGAAGCTAGAAATTGGAATGTTAGGCAACTACTTTATATTATCACCAAATTTAGGTCATAAATACAGCAAATATTGTTCTATGAACATAGCACAAATTCAGGAAATAGAGTCAATGTCAGCAGCTAAGTACAGGTTATTATGCTCCATTTATTTCTCCTGTTTGCCCTTGTAATTTGATAAAACTTTAATCTATTTCTTTATGCATAGAGTATTGCAGGATAAAATGCATTTCATTCACAAAGTTTGTGAATATTTTGTCAATTAAATCTAGAATAATCAGGGATACTTTTACAATAGGATAGATTAAAGTGGCATTTTCATGAGTCTCAAAATATTTCTCTCCAAAATAGCCTAGATGGATAGGAACATAGTTTTAATAATTCCATACTTAATAAATGAGTTATAGAAATTAAATAAAACCCTGCCAGATTTCAGCAGATGCCTTAGTTTTCTCCTAACTGTTTCCTGCTGGGCTTTTCATGCTTAGCTCAGAAGGTTAAACAGGAAAGCTAAAATGGAAACAAACATAAAAGTCTTTGATCTTCCCAGTGATTCTCATTTATTTCTCATTTATGCCAACTGAAATAACTTAAAATTTTTGCTCATTTCCTGCTACTTTTCATGACTAGATGATTTTTTGTGACTGTACTGCATTTTCTATTTCTTGAAAACTTTTTAGGGTGTTGCCTCAAGTGAGTACCAGACGATGAATTAAATTTAATTCTTTATTGACTTCCTTAAAAGGTCAAGAAGGCTACAGAATGAACCTGTGGACATTGGTGAGAATAGATGAAGTATGTGCAGTGGTAGTTGCTAGGATGAGCTTGATCAAGACGGACAGAAATGGAGCTCTGAATGACATGATGGCAGGATCATTGGCTATAGGTGGCCAAATCCAATTGGATAACAGAGGAACAATAAAGGTTTCTTGTGTGCAGGATATGAGCAGGCAGAATGTAAATCTAAAACCTAAGGTACACACTGTCTTGAGTCTGTGCCACTTCTAGGACAAGTGACCAGGTTTGGTGATCGGAATCCTTTTATGTGGAAGGGGTGTCAGTGTCATCATAGAACAAAGAGATTCATTGGAATCTTCACAAGCTTTTAAAGGCTCCAGAACTGGCAGGAGTTTTCTTCCATGGCAATCCCAGAAGGACATTTGGAAGAGGAAGAAATTGTACATCCCCATAGAGAGCCTTATGTGATGGCTTCAGGTCTTCTTTTAGTTCCAAGGGTGGATGAAAATGTTATTATCCTAGATATGAGATGAGATATTTTCTTTGAGGTGGATTCTTCCGTGCTAAATTAATTAATGCATAAATATTAATTAAATTGTCTTTTAGTACCTGAGTTTGTTTTTGCCTAAAGACTCCATCACTGATTTGGGATTATTTCTAATTTTTTTTGCCATCTATAAAATATGGTGATGACCTACCAAACAGTAGCTTGTGTGTAATCAATAGTAGCTGAAAATTGTTTTGAAGTCCTCACTTCTGTATAACACTGTTATAGATTTATTTAACAGAGGTCTCAAGCAGCAGTTCTAACAGCTAGGGATGGCTGAGCATGTAGGCTAAAATAACAATGAAGCTGATTTTTTTTCCTTAAAACTTGAATTGAACCGCTGATGCTTTGGTTAATTTTCTTTAGGTGATTTTTCATTTTTATGTGCTCTGAACTTCCTGGTTCCAGTGGGCCATAAAAACAGATGTGCTGAAATGCAAACACTACAGGAAGGTTGCTTTTGTGGTATTTCCAGTCTGAAGGGAAGCCAAAGATGTTAGAAATCCCTTGAGAATGCCTATTTCCAGCTCAGTTTTGCAGACAGATTGTCTATCAGTCATTTCTTTTATGACTGTAACCAAAGATGAACAGGAAATAGCAGAACTCAAACACAATCTGTCTGTTATTGGTTTGCACTTCTACAGGGTGCTGAGTAGAACTGCATGGAGAAAACTAATCTCATTTCTTTAAAAGTTTTCATATTTGGAAGCTTGGTTTTAATTGGATTTTTTATGAAAGCAAATGATATCAACACTCTTAGTGAAAGGGGAAGGCTCCTAGCCCTGTGCTATGGGTGATGGAGTGTGTGATGGACCTTGGAAGTGGAGCCTGCTGAGAAGGGAGATGTTGGAAAATCAATCAGAATTTTATCTTATTTCAATCAAAATTCTACCGAAATCAAAAAAAAAAAATTGAAACAATGTGTCCTTGAGGAACTGATAAATTTAGAAGAAAGAAGTGTTCTAGAACTTCTTTCATCATATTGACGTTTGGGCACTTTTAAGAAAATACGGATTACATACTCAGTGGTTTTGCAAACTCCAGCCAATTTGGATCGCTCTAAAGGAACCATCTAGTTCTTTTAGTTGAACTAGGTGTAGTTCAACTAACTAAAAATGCAAACCTAATGCTGTTTATAAATGGCCATCAAAAGCTGCGAGATATGCACAGTACCTATAGCACATGTAAGTCCATCCAGTCTAGCAACTAGACCCCATGTAAGATATGAAGTGGTATGAAAAATACTTCTATTTAAGCAAATGATATGAAACCCTACAACAGGATTTAGTTCAGCATGAAGACAACTAAATCTAGATGTCTACACATAGATGTCCCACTGATGTGAGCACATAAGTTCCCATTAAAGGTGATGAAGATGAGTGATATATAATGATGTAGATGATATCATAGCTGAGCTGTTCAGCTGACCAGGCAAAGTCTGCTTTATTGTGGGCTGAATTTCTTCTTACACTCTGTCCACAACTGCCTTGATCTCCAATGAGTATAACGGGAGCTCTGACATTAATGGTAACTTTTAACATTTGCTGGTAGTTGTATACAGGCATTTCAAATTATGAATCTTGATGCTGAATTGAACTCTGCAGCTATAGTTTCCTAAGTGGTTTGTACTATCAGCTCCATGACTGTACTGACTTTGTGCTTGGTGCAGTCCAAACTGAGGTCCCCAGTGACATTTTACCTATTTCAGATTTCTCAGATATCGTATCTGTCTATGCTGTGCAAGTGGCTTATGTACTTTATGGTAGTGCTACCTGTCTAAGTTTAGGTGACTGAAAATTGTGCTAGGTCTCCATCAACTATAATGTACTCTGGTTTTCTAAGTTACACCTAGACTGTTAGTTTCACTTCAGTTGCTATCTGAAATCTATTTGATACATCCATGCAGGGCATCCATGCAGAAATGATGCAAGACTTATGAGAGACCAGTGTCTTCTGGAGGGGCAGACAGAATAGTCTCTGTATCTTTGGATTTTTTACACGTAGTTTCTATATGTGTGTTAATAATTCTGGCACTTCTCTAGCACATATATAAGGATCTTCCTGTAGAAAATTCGGAGTTGAGTCTCACCGCAGTCTTAAAAGCGAAAAAAATGACATTTTTCCTGATCTATATATATCTATATATCTGCATTTAAAAAAAAGAAAAAGAAAAGAAAAGAAGTCACAGTTGAATACTCTTTAGTCCAGGGACCATTTTGTGGGTGGATTGTCTAGGGTGCCTAATTTTTAGGGCAATATAGCATCTGCTGTCTTAAAAAAATAGGCTACCTAAACTATTATTTCATTAATATTTTACTGCTGTCATTACTGCTACAAAAAATTACATCTGTCATTTAGGTACAAAGTACCAATATAGAACATATTAAAGCAAAAAGGATAACTAACTTTCAAAGCTTCAGATTTCTTTTAATTTTACCTTACAGTCCAAGAAGATCAGGAAAGTGGACATGTATTTTGTTATTGCATTTTAAAAATATTATTTCCTTTCTGTTTTCTTTCCTGTTTTGGTTTTGCACAGTAACTTAGACTTACCATTTTGAATTCTTTCTAAAATAACAAGAAATACTATTGGTCTTTTGATAGGCAATACTATATATGTGAAGGTCTTTTATGTGGTCAGACACCTAATAAACAAAGAAAAAAGCGTTAAAAATATGTGGTAGACAGGTGTTCTTATCTTCCTCTGGCTCATGAACAAAGCACAGGAGATTCGCAGCCATGCATTCTTTGGCTCTGCAGATAAGCAGAGTTTAGACTTTCATATTATCTTCTTTAATGCTGTCATTAGACACTTAAGAAACTTCAGCTGTGGAAAGATTGCATAAGATGCAATAAGGATGTCATTTCTAGATCCATTTTAATGCCAGAAGAATCACTATGATGATTTTATTTGCCTTCTCATATAGTGTAGGCTATTTTTCCATCTTTCATTCATACCACTGATAGATATGACAGATTTTATTCCCTGATCAGGAATGACTTCCCATTTACCAACCCAGTCCATTGTGTATGTGATTTCTTTTAAAAATATGGTGTTCCAATTAGACAGTTCTATATTTGGGTGTGTTTAAGGCAGCATACAGGCTTACACATGACCACATTGTCATATATTTCTCTTCTTTGTTTACTTATTTCTATTCTCTGTCTTTGCTCTGCAGGCAGATACTTCTCCTTACCCTAAGTAGCTTTCTGGTTGGTAGTGGCTATTGGCTACTCTCTCATAAAAATAATAATTCTGTGGGCACCTATACACCAGTTCTGACTGTTCATGTACTCTTTATTTTCTCATGTGTCTTACTTCCTTTTTAATGAAGTGAAAAGATCCCTTCAGAAAATAATCTGTCATGTGGGTCCATGAAATAAGATTAACATTTGTAGGTATGGAGATGTGAAACGTGCTTTCACATTTTGTGTTACTGGCCTGACCACTAAAAGTATTGTAAAAATACTCGTCAGAAAAGGAGACCATGAGGAAATCACAGTATCAAACTGATCCCGAGATCAAAGGTAGGTATCAAAAGTATCAAAGTAAGTAGGATCAGTATCAAAGTAAGTATCAAAATAAGGTAGGATTTGTTAAGGCAGCAGTGAAGGCTTTCTGGTTAAGGTCATGACCAAACTCATTCTAAAACTGTGCCCATTTTTCCAATGATATGCAATTTTATCAGGTCATTTGGTCCGTTCTAGTAAAAGTATAGACCTTTTACCAAGTGCAGAGGTGTGCTTGCAGACGTCCAAGCAACCTTCAGGTGAAGCACTGTAGATACTTCATAGTGCTTTCCAGCACTTCATGGATTTTTCAAAGGACAAAAGGTAAAGAAAAATACAGTACCATTTGAAATCAAGACAAGAAATCAGAATTTACTTACTAAAATTAAAAGCCCTCTGCGACTAACACCTTGGCATATTACACACTGAGAGATCATGTCTTGTTACAGATTCCCACAAATCCATGGGCCCTGATAGGATGCACCCCAGAGTGCTGTGTGAGCTGGCGGATGTCATAGCTAAGCCCCCCTCCATCATCTTCGAAAGATCCTGGAGAACGGGAGAGGTGCTGGAAGACTGGAAGAAAGCCAATGTCACGCCAGTCTTCAAAAAAGGCCAGTAGGAGGACCCGGGCAACTACAGGCCAGTGAGCCTCACCTCCGTCCCTGGAAAAGTGATGGAACGGCTCATACTGGCCATTGTCTCCAGGCACGTGGAGGACAAGAAGGTGCTCAAGAAGTAGTCAGCATGGATTCACCAAGGGGAAATCATGCTTGACTAACCTGATAGCCTTCTATGATGGAATGACCGGCTGGATAGATGAGGGGAGAGCGATGGATGTTGTCTATCTCGACTTCACCAAGTCTTTTGACACCGTCCCTCACAACATCCTCCTGGGCAAGCTCCAGAAGTGTGGGATAGATGAGTGCACAGTGAGGTGGATTAGGAACTGGCTGGATGGCAGAGCTCAGAGGGTGGTGATCAGTGGTGCAGAGTCTAGTTGGAGGCCTGTAGCTAGTGATGTCCCCCAGGGGTCAGTCCTTGGTCTACTCCTGTTCAATTTATTCATCAATGACCTGGATGAAGGCACAGAGTGCTCCCTCAGCAAGTTTGCTGATGATACGAAACTGGGAGAGTAGCTGATACCCCAGAGGGCTGCTCTGCCATCCAGAGGGACATGGACAGACTGGACAACTGGGCGGTGAAAAACCTCATGCAATTCAATGAGACCAAGTGCAAGGTCCTGCACCTGGGGAGGAATAAGCTTTACCTTCAAATGAGTATGAGAGCAGTTTTGAAAATAGGCAGATGTCTGTTTTGTGAAACATTAACTGCACTTTCAGCTTGCAACAACCTATTTCATCATCTTAGAAACAGGCATGTCTTGTTACTATGACAACATTGAAATCACTAGTGTCAGAGTGCAGTAAACCTGTTGTAACAGAGTAACAGAAATAATTCTTCCTCTATTCTCTAGTTTGTTTGGCTGGTTTAGTTTTCCTCTGAACTGCATTAAGAAATGCTTTTAGGTTGGCCTTGCTGATGTGTAAATCTGCAGTAATGTTATGTGCATTATTTTAAAAGATATTTTTACAAATCAGTTATAACCCCTTGGATAGGGAGACGATAATCAGTGTTAGTAGATGATGTAAATTCAGGGGAAATAAGCTAATCTGAAGCTGAACAGATGCTTGAATTCATTTTATCTTACTTTTGTGAGTTAATAGGAAGACCTAGATAGATATCTGATTATCTTCTGTAGCCAGCTGGGAGAGATTGGCATCTCCAGAGAACAATTCAGCACTCACAAAAAGTGTAAAGACAAACAGGAGTCTGGTACACAGATACAGACATGTCGCTAAGATGATTTTAAATGATACTGTGCAACTGATTGTGTGGGCATAGGCTCTGATAGTTTCCAAAGTAAGTCAAATTATCAAGAAGACACTTCAAAAGTAAATGACAGGTAATGAAGGTGGTAGGAAAAAGAAAGCCCAGTGGCATTGTAAGGAGTTGCTGTAGCTTTTTTGTTGTTGTTCAGCGGATTCTAACTTTTTCTGTTTTCTCATTTTTTGTTTGGATCCATTGGAATCTTATGAAAGGGAATCACTTGAAATTTCTGATTGTAAAAAATGACAGGCACTGATTGTTACAGGCTTTTGTTTGCTTGGCTGCTTTCTTCTATTTGGTACTGTTGATAGGATTTTCTTATAAATCAATTCACTAGTAATCCAATATTTTTCTAGAAAATCAATGTAGTGACTCTATCACTAGTGACTTTTACCATTATAAAGAACCTCATGTAAGGTAGGGAAATTCATGTTATTTGATTGTGCTGTAAGAGCTGTGAGACAGAAAGAGATGCATACAGGAATTTAGCTGGTATATCAGTAATAGATACTCTACCTGGGCTGTGACTCTGTGACTCTGTAAAGTGAAGGCATCTTGCATTTGACCATCACCGGAAAATGCAAGTTCGGAGAAAAGAGGCTAGACTCTGTTTTCCTCCCTGGAAAACAGTGTTTGGAGCAAAAGTATGGAGAGGGTGAAAGCTTGCTGTCGAAACTGCAACTGTTAAATCTGAAGTAATCGGAAAGTCTGAGAAAACCTGAAGAAAAAAACTCAAGTGGTTGAAAGTACAAAAGGCAAATGACAGACCTAGATGTGCTACATGGAATTTGCTCTTTGAAAATGTCACTGTCATCCCTTTTTCTTGTCTTTTTGTATCAATATCTGCTCTGTGACATCAGTCTATAATTATGGAAACTTACAGTTCAAATGATGTCATGGACCACTGGTAGCTTAAAAGGGAAAAGAGAGACAGAGAATAAGATAGGGTGCAGTTATATAAATACTGAGTTACTCTGAATTATACTTCTATGTATCTTTTTAAACACTTATATTAGAGGTAGGATTACCAGAAATTACATATGTGACATGTAAACTCCTATTACTCTCCCACTCCCACTTAATCTCTTGGATTAACAGTATTCACTGTTAGACAAAGCTCAGTTTTGTTTCATAACCATTTATATGATGAAGGGCAGCTCACCTTTTGTTTGTTTGTTCTTATAACTTATCATGCAACCTGATAAAATATTTAAAAAACTTCCATGCTTACTGAAGAGGAAAGAGTACACGTGCTGTGGTTTGGCATATATTTCACTCATCTATTCCAGCTGGAAGAGGTTATCAAGCTCACTTTGGCTGGCCTGATATATTGTCCTGACTGGTAATTCATTTTAAGTTGGAATGCTTATGTGGCACTTAAAACATTATTTCAGGATAAATTTACAAGAGAACAGAGTGGCTGACCATTCTGGCACTTAACCTGTCCTTACCATAACCTTTTGCATTATGCTATGACAACAGTTAAAAGGATCTAACTGCAAGTTCTATCTAATGGACTTCACCTTATCAAGAGGTCTGCTGTGTGTGAAAATCTGCTTTTTGAGGGAATAACACTCAAAAGCAGTATTCTGTGAGCAATTTCCCTTTAATGTTTCTTTTTCCACAAAGAAAATTCAACACATCAAACGTCAGACTGTTAGAAGGGTAAATAAACAAGAGCATTCAGAGCAATGAAAAACAGTCCTGATGGCCTGAAGCGTACATGTATATAAAAAGACATACAAATGTGTTATGAACAGAAAAAAAATGCTTTTAAAGAAAACTTGGAGAGTTTTATACTTGTCTGCTTGGTGAGCAAAAGGAAAACAAATGTGTCCAATTCAGAAGCTGACTTAAGCCAAAAAGATTCTTATAAAATTAAAGCTCACAGAGTTGGAAATAAACCTTCTGCAAAAGGAAATGGAAATGAATTCTTTTAAGTTCAAAAGGTACCTTTAAAATCAGAAAACTGAAGTGGAAATAAACATGAAATAATTTTCTGAACAAAAGCTGTCACTTATTTTCACTAATGTATAGGTCCCTTGTCAATGAATATGAATTGTTTGGATTCATTAGACAAATAGCAATATAGTAAACAAGCAAAACAAACTTAGTCCTATGCATTCAAAAATCTATTTTTCATTTCTAACCTGTGATATCAATATCTACCACTGAATGAGTATTATTTTCTATTCAGTTCAGAATTTTTGTTATAGGCAAAACGATAGTGTCACAGTTCAAAGTACAATTATGCATGGAAAAAATTACCTCACTGTGTTTTATACCTAATTCCTCTCAGTTTCCATATGCCACTTCTTTCCATATTAAGTTAACTCATCTTATGGGCTACAGGAAGAGTATTCTGTAATGCTATGATTGCGCACTATACTTTCATCCCCAAAAGCTGGACCTCTTTTTTCTCTTTTATCCTGCCTTGTGATAAGTATTTTGTTGTTCATTGGGACACAGTGAACAAACTGATGTAGGAGCAGAAAGTAATATAGGCTGCCTTTCCTGTCAACAGGCTCTGCAATTTTACTGAAAACTTAGCTTGTCACAGAAAAATAAATTCAGAAAATGCATTGGTATATGGGTCATCTTAGATAGATAGGAAACTGCTTTTATTATGGGTTAGCCTGTAAAGACATTGCCCTGTGCTTATTAAGCTCAATAACTGATGCCTGGAAAGTCAGCATGGTTAAGAGTGTTAGAAAATGTGGACAGATGAATAACAGAATCAAAACTAGTATCTGGCAGAAGATATCCATCATCTACTTGAAAATATTATTGGCAAAAGTAATAGGAACAATTAATTAACAAGTAGCTTTCTGGAAAGGAACTCAACAGATACAGCCTTCTCAGTGCTTATATACTCTGTTAAATCAGTGCGTTATCAAGTTACTATTTGTACTAACATTTCTTTTTTGACTGGGTTTTAGCCCACATGACAGATGCCAGATTGGGAGCTTTGGAAACCGAGTTTATTTATCCACAGAAAGCCTACAGCCTCAGCAACCAGAGTAAGAACCAGTGTTCCTCTCCTCACAGAGAGGACTGTTCTGGAGAACTACTAATAGTCAGAAAACAGGTCAGCTTCCATGCTCATTAGCCTCTGCTAATGCACAGGCTGCCAATGAGAATGCCAATTAATGACAGCTGTGTTGGACATTTGTTGACAGGGAACTAAACTGAGCCTGCAGATTCCTTTCACACCGCCTACCAAATACCAAAAGAAATGACAATTTCTTTTTGACCTTGGACAGGATTAGAAGTATTTTCCAAAGAGGAAAGCTTCTCAGAAGTGGTAGGCTGATCAGTAGAAATAAAGAATTAGCTTATTAACTTTTCTTTTTTTTTTTTTCCTTTTTTTCCTCTTGGTAGAGTGATGTCCTTTTAAAAAGACCAACAAAAATACTTATATCCACACATAATTTATATAATATATCAGAAATATGGGGAACATTCGTTCAGAAAATTTTATAATTGCTTTTTTTTTGTAATGAAAATTTTGCTTTGACAATATCAAACTTGTATTTTGTCAAAATGTAACACAACCCTTACAGAGTGTCCTTTTCCTTTCTGAAAAGACAGACAAGTAATTGACAGAAGAACTTTCAGATTCCTTCAAAATGTATTCTCAGCAACGTACTAGCTAGGCTAAGTTTTAAGTTCATAGTTTTAAAAAGATTTGAGTAGAAATCCTACTATGTTTGAAGGTATTCATATTTAAATAAAGTAAAAAAAATCTTGCTTCCTCGAAGTAGTCTTTGATGGGGTCAGCATGGGAGTTCACATTTTCAGAACCTCAGTAAAGCTGCATGGCTTATGCCATGCTTACCACTTTACATGTGAATACTTAGTGATGTGCAGATATAATGCTCAGTTATGACTGGTAATTTCATTTTAGTTTTGAGTAGTTTTTTCATTTTACTTTCTACATAATGCTACATTAGACCATTGTAGATGACAATAAAATGTTTTGAAAGTATAAGAAACAGAAAGCTATGAATACACAGATAAGCATATTGCAAAGCAATTTTTTTAGGGGAAAATATGAATAAGGGAGGCGGCTGTCACATGGCAAGAGGCTTTTCTACATTAAAGAACTACTGACCACTGATGTAGAAGATTCCGTGCATAAAATTGAGTGAGAAATATTAATTCCATAATTCTTATTACGTTGTTCACCCCCGCTCCTTGACACCAGTGTAGTTTTTTGCTTTGAAAAGGTCCTAAGAATTCACTTTGTTATGGACTGCAAACATTCAAGTCTAGTGCAGGAAGGTTGTTTCTATTTTCTAGTGACATTAATTAGCACAAATATTTTGTTTTCAGCAAATTTTGCATTCCCGTAGAGATAGAGAGCAATATGCCTAAACACTGAAGAAGGAAAAGGCCAATATGCTGAATTCCAAGTGCATGAGGTATGCCTCTTGAATTTAGTGATTAGAGCATTAGATAAATTGCTGCTGATATTTTTCCTAGCTGGAAAATTCATTGTACATCTACAGGAGAAGAACTTTTCGCTAACATCATGACTATGCAATAACTAACTTTCTGTTTCTCTTCCTGTGCTGTATTGTCTGTATGTCTGTATCTAACATATATTACCTGTTGCATTGGTTCAATCTTCTTCTACAGTTTGTTTAAAGGTGGGAGAAAGAAAAAGGCCGAAAAAAATGAACTTTTTTTTTTCTTTATTGTGGAATCTAAATAATAAGTAACGTAAGATACTTCTGATGCTTTTAGATCACATTATGATTTCACACAAGACTGTGAGCTATTTCTGGCTTTTTCAAGGGATGCGCATTATCTTTTAAAGTTATTTTCTTTAATTTACATCTCATTAATTTACATAATTTATGTAATATACATAACATTTAATTTACATAACCAGTATGTTATATAAAGAGTAAATATTATTAATAAAAATAAAATACATAATAACCTTATATTTCTCTGCAGACTACATGCAGTTTTGTGGCTTAGCTGGCAACTATGTTCTTGTAATACAATTCAGGACTGAAAAACAATTAGCAACTGACAGATTTTTACATGTTTTGTGTTGCATCATTAAACAAGAGATATCAATTAAATTCAGGGGACATTCTCTTAAAGATTCTTATTGTCCCGAAGCAAGGAAAATTTTGGTACTGCCATGAAGCACTGGGTTAAATTCGCAAGGTCTGTGAATTTGAAGTGAGTCTATGTTAATGTAACTACACTTTCTGCTTTTTGCTTACAGTGTGCCAATTTAAACTTGGATTCATTTTAATTCATTGCCTTGTCATGAACCATTTGATTTTTGCCTGCTGACCAAACATATTAGACCATATAAATAAGTCTAGAAGAATTTTAATTTGCTGTTATTCTCACCTTCCATTCCTTCTTATACCAAAGTCTACTGCGATGAGAAATCCTCTGTGGGTTTATTTATCTTTTCAGAGCACATCTGCACAAGACTCTTCTGAAATATTCTTGGAGTCTTTGTTAGTAACTTGGTATATCTGCACATTACTTCTGTTCCTGTAACTCTCACCCTTTCTCAATACAGAAAATGCCAGGAGTTCATTAAAAAGTATGAATGATCATGGACTTGTTTTTCACATACTGAAAGACTGAGGTTCTTCCAACTTTAAAGCCTTCTAGCTTAGCATTGAGGCAATGACTTGACGTATTGTTTCAGAGGAATGCATACCTAAATCATCTCTGCCATTTCTTGTCACACTTTCAGTTTCCTGAAATTATTCCAGCTCTTTGCTGTGTAGATCCACATGTATTTAGCTGGAAAGGTCTAATAGAATCATTTCTAAACAGGTTACACAAGAGTGCAAATTAACCTCTAGCACACAAACCACTTCATAATTGTCAATGCTAATCACTAGCCTTGACTTCAGAGATAAAAAAAAAAATGGCACAAATTTTGAGAAAAGGAATTTTATGCCATCAAATGTCTGAATACTTGTGTTTGCAGATGCATTTAGGGTAAGGAGAGAGGGAAAAAAATAGGAACATGTCTGTAACATAATATTTTAATAACTTTTTAAAATAGTGTAGAATTGCTAGTAATTGCATGAAAGCACTGGTTGGCTTGTAATTTCTGATGTTAAATGATTATCTAAATCCATATTTTAAAAATTTGCACAGCTGAAGTCTATAGAAGTGAAAACTAGAATAACACAAGATTCCATCCTATTTTTTTTTTTTTTGTAAATTTTAGTTTTTTAGCTTTAGTTTTTAGCTTTAGTTATATCAGGGTCCAAGAAAGTGAGAAAACAAACAGGAAGGCAATAGTCTAGTAATATAAGGTATAGACCAGCAAATACTTCAAGGGCAGTGACTTGAAGCTATCAAGGGGCATCTTCCAGGTGCCAGCACAGATTGTCCTCCTTTTTGACACAACCGAGAATGTAGAGATAAGAATACATAAGCTGCATAGGATAGCTGATAGAAACATTCCTTTTCAGAGGACGATGATAACAGAGGTAGAGAAAGCAGTAAGCCTCTCCAGTGAAGAGGTATCTGTGTTTAATGGAATCTTTCTGGATTTGCATAAGAATGAAAAGGCTTAGGTTTCACTGAAGTGCATAGTATGATTCATTTTAATAGATTTCTGCTGTTGTTCTATTCATTTGGAAAAAAAAATAATTAGACAGTATTGAAAACTATGTTTTTCTTGTTAGTCCTTGGTCAGGAAAGCTGGCCAGAAGTGTAAGGAAGGTTGGGCGTGCTGTTTTAGCTTTTGAGGTGAAAGGCAGAGGATTGCACGCCAGGGACATTGAAGAGATATGTCTTCTGAGAAATGTCCTGAACGGACAGAATAACATAATCAAAAACACCACCTGTTTTTAACTTCCAGAAAGCCAAACCCACAAGGAATAATCAGAATACAACTATAAAGAAGAGATAAAGCTGATGGTACTGTAGTTTAAGTATCGAATTTCAAAATTATAAGGATAAGATCGATATTTTCCTGAACGTGAGGTTAAATGTTCATATTAACATTTCTATGTCTCATTACATTTGATTTCCAATATTAATTCAGACTGACTTGATTCATTAATTCAGACAGACCTGATTGAAAACAGCCTGAGAACAATATTTGGGGCAGCTGTAAAAGTAAGCAAAAGCATATTGAGTCAGAATGAGGTGCTTAATGAGTTTCCGCAGACATTCTCCTTAACTGTATAATATTTTTGTGTATGTGCATGTAGGATGGGGAAAAAGTTAAAATTAAAATATATAGAAGTCACAGCTGTCCTTCTTGTTATTTTCTGCTCATATTGTTAACTTCTGTTTATGCATTAACATTAGTCTCCTGTAATTCTGACATATGCAACCTCTTTAATATCCCTTCCATTTTCAGTCTGCTTATACTACAAAAAGACACTTAGTTCTCTACTCAAGATACACATCAGCATAATACTTGGTTTCCTAATTCCAGTTTTAGTGAGAGAACAAAGGAATTTTCTTCTTCTTTATATAAGCATCATCTTCATAAATTACAACGCATTTTAAACAGTGTTAGTTCTCCAAATCTTAGTGGACTTAAATTTTTACAGAATCTTTTTCTTAATATTTACTTAGAGTAGTTGAAAGTAAAAATTCTTAATTTATTCATTTATTGGCATCCATTCTTCTATAGAATTTGCACTTTCCTATAAGATTTCTTTATTATCAATATGTATGAAGTGTTTTTTTTTTCACTGAATTAATAGTTGGAACAAATCCTTACTGCATACCGTCATACCTCCACAAACTTCAGTGAAGCTGTGACAATTTCTACAGCTGGGGTCTGCCCTTTATGTTCAGTGACTTTTCCTAGAGGACAATCACTTTTCTGTCTCATCTTTCACTTTTTTTTGAAGTTTTATTAACCTTTCTTCTTAGAGAATTTAAAAAGAAGCCAACAAACAATAGGGAGAAATTACTCAACCAATGAATTATTTAATGTCAAAATGTACTGTATCTGAGTAAGGGACTGGAGGGTCTGCCCAGTCTGTTTCTTTCTGCCAGAAACTGGCATGTACGGGGTGGATGTTGTACACCCACACTGCATTTGACATGCATCCAGAGCTTGCCGAAACGTGCACCCACGTCTGGGCGCCAAGGAGCATTCTCATTTGCTGACTTTAGTCTTCCCTGGGTAATTAGTCTCCCCAGTGAAAAAGGACAATAGCACTTTGATAGGCAGAGAGAAGAGAAAGGTCATATTGAAGTCAAGGCTGGTGTCATTTTGATCATGGAAATTATTTGCAAGGCTGTTCATTTTTACTTTCTCATTACCACTTTTATCTTTCTCCACATGTCTGTCAACCCATCTGTTTCATTCTGTTGCAGTACTACCCTATCAATAATTCATTTTCTTGTACTCTTTTGATTTCTACCAAGTCATGTATCCTGGTCCGTACTGCTTATATCCTTCTCATGAGTTTTCTGGTAAATGCACAACATATAGAATGATTTTAATATAATGAATGCCATGTGACACCCAGCTGTGCCCAACAACATGAACTCAATCAGCTAACATGAAAATGAATGAAGTGGAATGAAACCCTTCCTGAGGAAAAACTGAAAGGAAGGAAAGTTTCTTTTTCACTAGAGTCAGTTGGCCTTTTTTGAAGCTTGATTTCAAAGCCATTGAATTCTTTCTGAGCAGCTCATTAGCTACACTTTAGCGGATAACAGCGTATTTATTTTGGCACAGAGATGTTGGGCAGAGAGAGTCTAAAGGCTATTTGAAGGATTTACATAATTTTAATGCCAGCGGAGGGAGTGCATGGTCTAAGCAAGCACAAAAGAAAGAATAAACACTGAAGAAATTAGTGGTTTTCTCTTTCGAATTGCAGGTAAATGAAAGGGATGAAGAGGGTTCTGTAGGAAAACAATTTTTCTTCTCTTATTTATATTTTTTTGCAGAGAGAGGTCTCATGATTTAGGAGATTACTAAGAATAATCCATCTTAAACTTTCATAGTTGAAGACATATGCATTATGCATATGCATAATAAAGGAGGACAGTGAGTGAAGATCTCAGGTACTTGTTCTTAGTCCAGTTCTGTCGTTACAGGTAATTGATATTCTTAGGTAACATGCCTTACAGATATACTTGAAAAAGTTAATATGGTCCGGCAGAAAATAATCCTTCTGTAGCAAGGTACATTTCCAGATAGTTGAAGCATTTTAAAGCAATGGTCGCATTCCTGAAATATTAGAAAGACTTGCTAAGAGTAAGTATAAGAAATAAGAGACATGAGAAAAAAATCAGTCTATACAGCCCTTACTGTATCTCTGCAAAAGGAAGATATTATTTTATGCTTAGCAGGCCTCAACAAAAATTCACTAAAGCTGATAGGAGTCTTTCCAGTAACATACGGTTACCACTGGACTTCATGATCTCAATGGTCATTTCCAACCATAATGATTCCATGATTCTGCGATTCTACAACTGGAGTCTGTATCCAGCTAAACACTTTTTAGCCTTGAGTTGCAATCGCATCCAGAAGAGCAACAACGCTGCATAGACAACTTCAGTCAATAGCTGGACAGCCATGATGATAGTCTTCTGCTCCATTGCAACCTGTTACCTAAAGGCATTTGGTGACAGTTGCAGAGCCTAATGTAGAGCTGAGAGTAAACGTGACTGCTAGTGATACATGGTGAAACAGGCTGAAAAAACTAAAGGCATCCAGTGTGTGGGCATCCAGTGTGATGCAACTGAATGTTTGATGCAAACTTTCACCAAATCAAAAAAATGTATCATCTGACTTGACCTTTGAAGTCCAAGGTGAGGCCAAGAATTTTAACTAAGTGTAGATCCCTGGAGAGATAGCCAATCATGCAATGGTTCTGCTAAAATATCGTTGAACAGTTGTGGGGGTTCTGACTGATTAAGCCTTTTCCTCTTTTCAATCTTTGAAAGGTAAAACTCTCCACACTTCTTGCATGTGTCCACTTGAGAGGTGTTTTTAAAAGTTTCCAGTCAGTGTACTGACTCAGCAGAACAACATGTTGTCTGAGCAGCAGTAGCAAACTAAGACCCATTTACTGTACAAAAATCAGCGGTCAGATATTCACCTTCATGAGTATACTGAACAGTGTGAATTCAGTAACAGGAAATACAAAATTTGTTCATTAGAGGTGCAAAGTTAAATTAACCTGAGAGGTAAAGGAGAATTGCAAGCTGAATAGGTCAGGTAGCACTTTGGGAAAGGCTATAAATGTCACTCGGTTTTATTGGCAGCTTTCACTGAAGTCTTTTACAAGATCTGACATATATTACATGCCATTGGCACTTAAATCCAGGAGGGTAAGGGTTTGTTTTGTAGAGGGCTCACACACTGTACCCCAGCAGAGCATTCAGACTTCTCCATGGAAAAACAAAAGGACCAAATCCTTTGCAATCTACATATATCCTGAGGGTCTCTGTGTCTGAACTGCCCTCAGTACGCCTACCTGTTAACTGCATACCCATGCAGCGGAATCCCACTCTAGCTTTCTAAGGTCCCATGTGAAGGTAGTTTGGATTGAGCGGTATATGTTTTTTTTCTTCTGGAGAGAACGTCACTTCACAATTAGAAGCCTTTTGTGTGTGTGTGCGTGTGTGTGTATGTGTATGAGTGTGTGTGTGTAACAATATTAATTTCAATCAGTTAAATTTTCTCAGATCAGTGAGAATTTCTTGTCAATGAAAGAGGTCAAACTATGAAAACCCAAGGCCTAAGGCTGTCTATGTATAGGCCCAACTCTCAGTCAAATCTCTAAAATTGTTCTGCTGGAAGAGAAAGGAAGCATGGAAACATGAACAAGAGGGCTGTGGTCACAGTCTAGTCCTTTCTTACACGTCTGTCATCCTCTGCTCTAAGTTTAGAGACACCTCCAAGGTGATGAAAGTGTTGCTGAGAAACAATCCTATTTTTTAAAATCATGTGAAAATAATCATTTCCAGTAAATATACATTTCTGGGTGATTTTAAACTTACAAACTAAGCAAACATATTCTGCCTTCTAAAGGGAATCAATAGAGCAAAAAATATATGAAATGACTACATTTAATGAAAACTAATTTTAAAAGGCTCTAGTGCAAAACATCTGCAGTGTGTACTGTAAAGAGAAAATGTTCAAACATTCCTAAAGGGTCAGGGTACCAAATTTATATTACAGCTAATGGAAATTTGGCATCCAGGTCCTCTAGGTGTCTCCTGAAGGGTGTCTTTTCCCTTCCTCTATGTTTGTGCAATACGTGGAAATTTGTAATGTAGAATATATATTTTTTTAATAGTCACATTCATTACTCAAAATTTGTGTTTCTGACTCAGTAGTCATTTCATCTAAAAACAGCTGCTGCCAAGGGAATAGAAGTCACTGGAGGGTAATGTTCTGACTGAGCTATGGTTTTAAAAACAAGGTTACTTAATATAAAGAGGGAATAATCTGTTCAAGTTTTAACATAGCTTCTGAAATTCTTATAAACTAGATATTGCTGAAAAGAATCATCCTTTCTCCCCAGATTAATCACTGAAAGTGAGGGTGCACATTGGAAGAGGATGCTTTGCAGGAATTGTAAATCTCAGGTGAGCTGCCAGTACTGCTGGAATACAATGAGGCGGTCCAGTCCTTTCTGCAAATGTAGCAAGAAGCCTGAACAATTTGTGCTCAGTCTTGTGCATGTGGAAAAGGGCAGGCATCTCACATACAAAATACAAAATTAGAATGAGCGTCCATTTTCTCTCCGGCCAAATATTTGATTCCTCAAGAATTCCAGAGTAGTTTGGAATAGAAATGGGAACATAAGAATGAGTAATTCCCAAACCTTCCTTTGGATTCACTAACACCTGTCAGTGGGCTGATCACAGCCACAAAGTACTTCTATGCTGTTGTCACCTTAGTTGCCTAGTAAGTGAAGCTTTATGTCCCTCAGGATCATCTCAGTGTGGTCCATTTGAAAATCGTAATAGAAACCTTAAACAAGGTTTCCACACAGTAATAAAACGCTAACACCCCGACTTTTCACAAAAAAGTAGCCTTTGAGGGCCCATGAACTATTGAATCGTAATTGTTTTGTCTGGATTGGCATTTCAAGAACAGCAAGTTGCTTTATCTACTGGTTCGGAAACTTCATTATTGGGAATATCATGTGTTCTCAGCAATTGTAACAGATGATTATTAAGCAGTTGCATGCTAGCAAAGAGAAAAAGGGCTGACCCAAACACAGCTTTTCTTTGAAGATCTATTCTCTATGTTTTACAAAACTTGCCTGAAACAAAGGAAATTAGATTTGGAGATGATTTTAAACATTTTCATAAATTTATCTCTTTGTGAAACCCTAAGTACAGAAAGAATATTTCCTATATTTTCATGCTAACAGAGAAATTCAATTCCTTTCTAAACATACCAGCTTAATTAATGTTTAAAAATTCTGTGTCATATAGCAAGCAATAAGCAGATGTACTATTGTAAACTGAACAAATAGCAACATGATTTATTTCTCCATGAATCATGAGGACCATAGAACACCTGTAGACCTTTAGCTAACACAGTAGATCAGTCTGATTCAATGCTTTAGAGATGATGGTCCTTGCAGTGGTCAGTCAGGTACCTCATTTCTTTACAAAGGAATTACAGACAAAGTTGATTTTTGGGAAATTACCATATTGTGCACATGTTTTTTACTTCCATTCCATATGGCAAGTATCTAGTTAAATATTCCTCTTTTGGATCCTTTTTGTTGCAAATGTACGCCAAGACTAAAACATGATTCCCACTTCTTTTTTTTTTTTTTTTTTTTTTTTTTTTTTTTTTTGCCAGTGTTATCATTTCAGAATGAGTAGAGATAGATAAACAAGACTTACTCTCAGGCTAACTTTAAACACAGAAACCAGACTAAATTAAGCTCCTGTCATGAGCTTTTTTCTCCAAAGGAGTCTCCCTGTCTCATTCCCTGTTTCTCTTTCTCTTTTGTGCTGCTGCTCAGAGGGACCTGAACAGGATGGAGAAAAGGGCAGAGAGGAACCCTATGAAGTTCAACAAAGAGGAGTGCAGAGTCCTGCCCCTAGGGAGGAATAACCCCAGAACAGCCTGGGGCACAACCAGGCTGACAGAATTGGGGATAAGCTGACAGCATTTGGAGAAAAGCCTCAGGTGGTATCTTACCAGTGGGATCAGACTCTTTTAAGTGGTGGCCTATGGCAGGATCAGAAACAATGTGCACAAGTTAAGACATGGGGAATTTCGTTTGAGCACATCTTCAAGTGCTTGCGCAGGTTGACAAGAGTGGCTGTGAAGTCTCCATCCTCAGGGTTATTCAAAACCTGACTGGACAGGGTTCTAGGCAATCTGCCGTAGGTGACCCTTCTTGAGCAGTGGGCTTGGACTAGATGATTTCCAGACCTTCCTTCCAACCCCAGGTGTTCTGTAATTCCACAAATGTTTTAATGCATTTGAAAAAGGACACCCACACAAAAATGCTGTTTTCTGGCAGCCTGAAGAATCTAAAGGCAAAGTAGTCTTGCAAGAATTCTTGCAAGATGTGCCATACACTAAATGGTTATGCCTCTTCTGGAACTTTTCTCATTTTTTTTTCCCCAAAGTTCTGATAAAACTATGTGCATAATGTAAATACAAACAGTTGAGGGAGCAGTCTCCTAAATGTGTCCACTTCACTTCCAAACTAGGAGATAACCCATCCAAATATGTTTTGAAAATGTGGCAATACTCTACTGGACATCGAGGGATAAATGTGATTTAAAAAAACTGTTACAAAATAACAACCATATGAAAAAAGTAAAGCATTTCTGTTTTGTGTTGAGAGTTTCTAAAGATTTACTAGAAAACACACAGACTGGTAGCATTTTCCTTTGAAAAAGTGTCCGTATTATAAAATTTCAAAGATGGGAGCATAAATCCTGAGCATGTTTTATAATACTGTTTACATGATGAATAATAAAACTGCACCTAAAGTCCATAGAGTAAATGTGTTCAGATGGATTTGTGAAAAATGTTGTATGACTATAGATCTTAATGCAACTCTTCTGCACATCTATGGAGAAAATATGCAAGCATTAAATGACAGAATACAAACAAAGAATGACCGTAAATGTCAGACTTTTGCTTCCGAGAGATTTATGCTGTGTCTTCCTAACCAAAATACCACAGCATAGCTTGCCTAGTAACCAAATTGTAATGGCCGTTCTAGTAAATGTCATCTAAACAATTTAAACATTTAATATTATATTCCACATACATATCACTGGAGTAGCATACTAATAAATAACAACAATGACTCAAGTTTACAGCTCGCCCAAATCTAATAAAAGACTCAAAATAAATTGGGATCAAAATATTCGAGCTCTGATTCAGTGAGACCCTTTAAATAAACACATGGGAAAACTATTAGAAACAGTGAGAACTTGGTTTGATAATACACAGCATTCCACTTATGGAAAAAAACGCTTTGCTTTATTGCCTAACACAGGAAGCTTTCTGCTACTAGTTAATACCAAAACACATTCAAAGAACAAAATGTCAAAACATTACTGTTTTTCCCTATTTGAACTATTTAAATACACAGATCCAAGAGATCTCATGGGTGACAACAGTGACTTAGGGAAAAAATATGCCATTTTCAATTACCATACTTGGAATCAGAGAGGAATAAATGACTGCAGCAATAAAATTTGACTATAAAATAATAATAGAATAGAACTCAGTGAAATTTATTTGAATAATGCAGATCACCTTTGCATGTATTAATTATTTAAGTATGACAATTTATGGAAATGAGTAAAAAAGATGAGTAATATGCACACATTAAAAAAAAAGGGATACAGATGTTTTGCTAGAGTAGACCAATACGTGCATGTTTCTGCCTCTTAACGTCAGGATGATTTTACTGACCAAGAATCATTATGACTAATGATTTATAAACAGCAAGAATATGGGTGTAATTATTTTGCTCTTGGATTTAGAAAAAAATGTTTTGTTTAAATGTAGTATTATTTAAAGGCCTTCTGAAGTGCATCTTTTTTTAAATTAAAGTGATTGAGGTGACCACATTATTTTCAACTATTCCAATAACGCAATGTACATATACATCTATAGGAATGAAAATAATGTTTTTTAAAGAAAAAGTTACTTATTCTTTTCTATAACTTTCTGTTAGAGAGAGAACAGAAGACACTGATACTCTTTCGCTCTTGCTGAGTGAGATGATAGAGAAAGATAGAAGCCAGTGGTCACATAAATATGCCAAAATGGAGGTAATTCAAAGGAATTTACAGTATTATACAATTAGATAAGAAATGGAAAAGTCAGGTATGCTTCTGCAACATGACAAGATTTCCTTCCAAAGTACGTATTGCTAGTTGGGATAGAGTAACATTCTGCAAGAAAGGCTATAGTCTCCTGACTGTCATGTTTCTTCTGTCAAGAATCTAGCTGTTTTCTAGCATAAGATATATGTCAACAAAGGTCATTCTTTTCTCATGGAAAAGAGAATGTAAATACTTCATTTGGCTTTACAATGAATACAATTTCATAGAACGTAACACTTCCTTCCATTTCTTCATTTTTTTGGGAAATCTTTATGGTCCTTTATGTTTATGAAGTTATCCATGCTTCAACAGCCTCCAACAGGGCAGAAGATGTGAGTGTGTTAGATAGCACAGGGTAATAGGGTAATTACTACCTGGAGATACTCAAATCTGTGGTATTCCTGTACTATAAGAACCTAGAAGAATAAAAACACAGATAGTTAATGTATTTCATAAATATATTTTATGAAAATAAACATGAGTTGAAAAACATTCAGGAATTTTTTGCCAAATAACTTTGAAAAGGAATCAAAGAGGTAAAAAAGAGAGATGGTGACAAAAAAAATCCATTCATTTGAACTTCAAAAAAGAGAAATATTAGTTAAATCAAATTATTTGATTAGGAGACTGGATCATCTTTCTTGTGAGGGAAGGCTGAGAGAGCTGGGACTGTTCAACCTGGAGAAGACTAGAGGGGACCTTACCAAAATATGTAAGTCTCTTAAGGGAGTATGTGAAAAGAATGGGGGCCAGACTCTCCTCAGTGGTAACGAGCAATAGGACAAGAGGCAAGGTATGCAAGCTGAAACAGAGGAAGGTCCATCTAAACACGAGGAAGAACTTATTTTCTGTTAGAGTGTCAGAGAGCACTGGAACAGGCTGCTCAGAGAGGCTGTGGAATCTCCTTCTCTGGAGACCTTCAAAGCCTGCCTGGATGTGATCCTGTGCAACCTGCTCTGGGAACCCTACTTGAGCAGGGAGTTTGGACTAGTTTGTCTCCAGAGGTCCCTTCCAGCATCAATCGTTCTGAGATTCTGTGATTCTCTGAATTGCAATGCTGATTGCACTCACTTTTTTTTTTTTTTTTTTTTTTTTTTTTTTTTTTTTTTTTTTTTTTTTGTCAGGCATTACCAAAGTCATAGACAGGCAACTCAAAACTTTCTGAAATAATTAGATGAGTACTGCTACTTTCTACTTAGGTTCTTCTTGCCTACTGCTCCCTTTCCAGATGGGTTTGGAATATCTCCAAGGAAGAAGACTCCACAACTCACTGTGTTCCTTGCTCACTTAACTCAGGATATCCTTGATCGTTAGTAGGTACTGCAAGGGAGTTCTCATTTGGAAGAAATCACACATGCAATGGATGTATGTTGAGTATACAAAATCCTCCATTTTGGCACTTCATATATATTCAATTGTCTTATTATTCTTTGTGCTTTTTTTTCAGAAAATGTGATATTTGCTATTACAAATAATGTGCTATAGGCTGGCTGGCCTATGGCAAATTTCAGGATTTGCCTGAGCCTGTTTTGACTGAACAGCTGTGACAGGAACTGTCTCGCACTCAGGTAGTCATTGCCTAATATTTTTCCCACTTAGATTCAGTTTAGAGTAATAGCTAAGTTATTTTGTATGGACTGAACATTTAGTCTATGACTAAAATGAAATGTGGCGTGGAAGAGCACAGGCACAAGATGATACCAAATGTCCCGGGTTGCAAATGCAAATCACAGTGGTCAATCTATGGCCATTGCAGAAGTGCAACCTTGTACATCAGAAAAGAAACAGCATTAGATATAACAAGAAGTACAGAAATATTGTGTAATTGGGAACGAGTGTAAAGGGGGAGCATGTGAGCAGACCCATTAAAAAAAGTAAAAAAAAAACAGAAAAAGTGGATGCCAAGGATGAGGTAGAAGATAGCATCGCTACTGACATCATGCATCCTCTGACAAACAGAAGGAAGAAACCCTCAACACAAGCATCACATTCTTCCTGGTGAAGCTATGAGGACTGAGGATCCTAGCAGCTCATTGTGACCCTCATATATCGATTTGTGCTTGTTTGTTGTTTTGTTTCTTTTTTTTGAGGAAGACAGAAATTGTCAACCTGAAAGAAGGGTAAGGAAAGTATAAAACTAGAGGAAAATGGTACATGCTTGCATGGCTCCTATGTTACAATTTTGATTGCCTTCTTGCATGACTTCTTTACATTAACAAATAAATTGGGTTATCAGACTGTTAAAAATTAATTAGACTAACAGTACAGCTCCCTATGTATGGTGAGTTCATTTTTCCCATAACAACATTTTGGATGTTCAAGTATTATCATTGTCTGAGCAAAGCAGTAGATAATGAAATTAATATGGCTGCTTATGTATATAGGAATGACAGAAGAAAAAGAATGATAAAAGTAATTTAGCAGATTAACTCATATCTAACTCTGGTGAAGACAGAGGGGAAATATCATATTTTCACATGTCGATAAGCCATTTTTGAGCAAACAACAACATTACAATTACAGAAAATGCATGTAGAAATTGAGAGTTAAATTGAGGAAAGCCATGGAAATTGACCATGATTATTTTTGATGAAACTGGAAAATAAATTAAGTACTTCTGACTAAATGCAAATGGAGAAATAAGCTCAGTGGTGGAAATGCACGCAAGTATGACAAATGAAAGCTAGGACATAATAACTATTACAGAGGCCTACTTTATCCCAAAGGAAGAGACTGGGTTATAGAGTTACAGGATATTCCAAAAGAAAATGTTCAGCAAAGAAAGCAGAAGAGGAAAAGGAGTGTATCTTTGAACAGTGGGAAAGCTAAAAGCAAAAGAAAAATCTAAAAACAAATGAAAACTCAAATCAGTTTGGTAAAATTAATATGGAGTGAATGTCTAAGCACCAAAAAAGAATAAAATAATAATTTAAAGACTTCTTATTGCCAAATATGTAAAGAACAGAGAACAGAAAAATGCCTCAGCTGCTCTAAATTAGTGTGATTCTGTTGCTTTCAGGGAAGTAAAATGATTTATGTTGTCTAAATATAAATGAAGGAACAGTTTAGATAAAAAGCGAAGTTGAAAGATGACAAGCATATCCCTAAGCAGAAAACCATTGAGGAACTGAAATGAGAGCTATCATAAATGATTCCTGTTAGAGCTGAGGTTTATTAACTTTATCTGATCTCAAGTTCACTTAGGATTTGGAGCTTGTAAAGTTAGATCCAAATTAAAAACTATTTGATTTGTTTTTTCCCTTAAGAAATCTTGTAAAAATAGAAATGGGAAAGAAATAGAAGGAAAAAATTCTAATAAAATTGGGATGACATCTGGAGAAGAAAGAACAGGGCATTAAGACCTCTGCATAATACCCTAGAAAACATAGTCTTCACTATTCTTAGCCAAGCTGATGTTACAGCCTTGGTCTCTGTGACTTTGATCTGCTCTGTAGCCAAGTTTAGCTAGACAAATCAGAGCTATGTAACACAGCTGTGTGAAAAGGTACAGAATGAAATTTGTGAAGCTCCTCCTACACATAGCAACAAAAATACACATCCTGTATTTTATTGCATTCTTCTAATGCTGTTTACAGGTTTAGGGTAAGATGCAACATTGTGTTTCTTTATATTTTGAGTAGAGAGTATGCTGTTAGTACCTATATAAGACCTATTAGTATAAATTGGCATTATTGTAAAGGAAAGTTCAAAATAAAATCAAGCCATGAAAGTATTCAAAAAAATAACAGTTGACTCTGTTGCAGGGGTGGGAGGTAGGTGTGAGTACATAGTATCTCTCATACAGACTCTGTGTCAAATTTCCCATATGTGTTGGAATTTACATTGGAAATATAATGAATTTCAGATGCTGGTTAAAATTGCAGCTTTGTACTACTCTTCGACTCAATCCCTGCTGACAAGATAGGTTTCACTGACCTCTGGTGTCCGTACACATTTTTTTCTCTACTATGTAACCCATTCTGGTTCCAAATAGAGATTGGCTTTCACTGTTTTTGATTTTTTACCCCTTCCTTCCACACGGATAATCAAATATAATGCTATATTCATGTAATAAATTATCTCAGTTTAGCCCGCTATATTCAGTATTTTTGAAAGCATCTGTAATGCTTATAGCTAATTGTCCTGAGAAACAATTAAATTGTGCGCCAGAAGACAATTTAATGAAAAACAAGATTTGTGGACATTTCTTTTATACCTTTTATTTTATTAGAAAAATACAGTTGTTTCCAGAACAGAATATTTTTATAAGCTTTTTATAGGCCATATTTTGTCACCTTTATTGACTAAAGTTATTGGGAAGTTCGTAAAATTAAATACAAGCCAATGCTTAATCATGCCAAAATCTGTGACAGAAAGAATGAATGGAAACAGAAAGAGATATGTGTGACCAATCTGAAATGCAGTTTGTTTAATTTCCTGAAATTATATGTTTTAGAGAATGTAACCTCCATTTTCACCTTAGTGATTTAAATTTCAGTAAGCAATTGAGGTATTATGAGACATCGGTGTAATGCACCAAGACACTTTATGATTCATTTAATAAAAATGTGGCACACAAAAGTGATGTCTGTGTTCTTTTCCTCAATATGATACAGGTCTCAGTTGTATCCTTTTAAAGATTAGGTAATCTGTATTTAAGGCCCTTTCCTAGACCGTGTTGTGGATAACTTGCAAAGTTAGTTAACTACTCTATGACAAACATTATAAGCACATTTCCAAATACTAAGGTGAAACAGGTGTCTCATATAGACCAAAATTTAGGTAGTACAGCTCTTTGTAAACCGACCGTAGCAACGGATCTTGCTGATATTTCTTAATGAGCTTTCTGCATGACTGGAAATCTTCCTTTACTTCCTTCTGCAACCAGAATCACCATGTATCAGACTACTTCATACAGAACTAGATTTTTGTAACATTTGTTTTCTGTAATTGATATAGGAAATATTATCAATTTACAAAATGAAGTAATTTTAGTAGGAATCGGCAAACTTCTGGAAACACTGACAAAACATGAATTGTTTTTCTAATACTGAAATCCTTGAAGAAGAAATAAAACATGGAGTACATGCTTGGTTCCTCCTTACTTTCTCAGAATCTTTAATATTTTGAATGACAGAAAACACTATCTTGGAAGACAAAAACCACAGGACAAAAACATAAGGTGGACTAATGTCTTCGAAGACATTACTTTGAATGTGAAATATGGCTATCACGTAAATAACAGCATTGCTCTTAGTTACAATCTGGCATAAGTAGGGAAGAAGATGCTGTTATGTATACTTAATTTATTTGCATCCTTAGGACCATAAGTTATGTCTGTAGTCAGTGGCAAAAGAATAGTGTTTCAAGAGAAGGAAGTAAAGCAGCAAAATTAGGTTATAAGTAACTTTGAGTCTAGCTGTTATGTTTGCAGATGTATACTTCTGTATGCACGCCATAGAGGGAGCTCCCTCTGTTAACCTAGGCATATTAAATGCATACTAGATACCTAAAAAAATAGTGCAAATAGCCCCCTGAAATAACCATGAATAATTCATTTTATTAATGAACCAATTATAATTATGAGAGGTATTTTTTTCTGCCTATCCCCCCCTCCTCTTTTTTTCCTATCTGCCAATTAAAATCTGTAGCAATTCACAGGCCACAAAATACCCCTCAAATTAATTTCCAGTACCTTCTCCAAAAGTTTTGTCTGGCAAGCAATGCAAATTTCCAATCTTTTAATATGTACAAGCATAAAAAATTCACCATATAGAAAGGAGAATTCTCAAAGGGTCCTGTAGCAAGTGGAAAGATCTGCACTAATATCCTCTATTCACAGGTCTTGAAACATGAAGGAAATGCACACTGTTTACAGGGATTTCATTTCACTCTAGTTTATTAAGAGATCAAGTGAGTAGCTGGTCCAAATTATGTGTGTCTTGCCTGAAAATCAGAATTTTGCCCTTTATTTTAAATATTTTACATTTTCCCCTTCCCGTATACCTAAGAGCAATTTGCATTCAGCCAGTGCTTAGTAGGATGTTTTGTGTACAAATGAGCATACAGCTATAGTGAAAAGAGACCTGATAAATGAGCTTCCTGCTGAGAAAACATATGAGCAAGGAATGTCCACTAACTCATTCCTGCCTCGGTGGAAAATCTCTGTTGAAATGTCAGAGGCTTGTAACCCTATTAAGTGGAGATAAACAAACCATTTGAAACATCCTCCTGGCACCACACTGGGCTCAGACAGCATAAGCTGTAATTATATTTTTACCTTTTATATGGTTCCACTTTTACAAGCTAGTGCATGTGACAGAGTTAAGAGCAAGAGTGTGTGTTGAAAATCTCTTCAGGACACTCCCAGCTTCTTTCCCCAACCTGTGCATGGGCACTCACTGTTCAGTACTTAGCAGTTGATACTCTGCCATGCAGCAGCACAGGAGATGTGAAAATGAGAAGCCTACCTCCCACTCTGAAAAAAAAAAAAAAAAAAAAAAAAAAAGAGAAGAAAAAAGAAAGATCATGCTCTTGCTTTTTGTTTTTTATAGGATCTCAATTAATTTCTCATTAATTATCATTCTTACAAACAGAATTCATTTGTCTCAGTCTCATAGATTAGTCTTCTTTCATACAAAAAAAGAAAATGGAAAATGCAAAAATGTTCCTTTTGGAAAGAGAATCTTTTACTCGTTTTTGGTAAAAGGAGCAATCTCATCAATGGTGAAAATAAAAAACTTCTATTGATTTCTTTCATTCTGGAGAGCATGAGACACAAGGTTCTTCAAGCAAAATTGGAATTGATCATTTGTGCAGTTCAGTCTAGCTCGGACAGAGCTGCTGCTGCCTCTTTGCCCATTTCCTGATGAATTTCACATAAAAACACTGCACACAGACTGACTATTGTTGGAATATCTGTATGGCCAGATGTTTTTGTAGTTGTCTTTACTGGTCATAACTAGAATCTGGAAACAAGATTCTCTTATTAAAAGTAATTTATTTTTTTTGTCAAATTATGTATGAGCATTTTAAACAAGCACTTAATAATGGAACTATCAATTATGTTAGGCCAGATTCTAGGTCATCTTGGCTGTAGGCAATATATGTAGGCACAAATAATAAAACCAGAACAATTACATCCAGCTTGGTCATGAGAATTTGCAATGAAGAATTCTTCAGCTCTAGATTTTGAACTCCTAAACAATCTTAAGCTCTAGATTTTGAACTCCATTCAGTTTCCAGTTAGTAGGTGCCAGCAGCTCGTGTTACTTATTAATAGTTTGGGGTAAGACTGATTCATGTCACCAAAATTCAGCCTTTTACTACAGAGGTGTGTATTTTAAAATACTAATCTAGACTTCTTGCACAGTCAATGGAGAGAGACAGGAAAAGGGAATTCTATTTTAAGACAGGAATGTAACAAATGGGACAAACTGACAATGGAAACATCAAGACTGACTGGACATTAACTAATTTCTTTCTGAAGTACTAAGATGTCCACAAAACTTTTGCCAGAGTAAGGCTGGCAAGAATGGTTCCTTATTCATTTCTGAAGTGCTACAAATATGGTTGGTGTTTTCTGTAGCTTTAGATCCATGACAACTCAAATTGCTAATCAAGTAAAAGCCAGATTACTACAATTTTAGCACCATTTACATCAATCTGACTATGTTGAAACTTCTGAGGAAAAATTGGTAGCTGTGGACTAAGCCTACGTGACTTTCTTGAATACCTGTTTCTAATGAAACAAGTATTCATAGCCAAGTTCTATCTTTCATCCTCATTGATCCAGGGCTTATTGAATGCCAAGAAAGTGACTGGGCATTCTTATATTTACTTCCAAGAGCAGGGAATTTCCATTGGTTGTGTACATTTCCAGCATTCAAACTGAGTACGGACATCTCTAAATCCAGGACCTGTTCAGACCCTTACACTGAATATCCTGAGTTTCCAGGATTTTTCTGTTACTGACTAATACCACAAGGCAGACAGAAAGGGAGCATATGAGAATCTGAAGATGACAGAAATAAATCAGTCAAGAATCTTTTAAAGAAAATGTGATTTGATGTAAAACACTATTCATTAACTGAAAGAGGTTCATAACTTGGCAGTAAATAAACTTTTTTTCAAGTCATTCTTCCATGTTTCTTTAAACGAAATACATCAAAAAGAAAAAAAAAATCCAGTAAAATGCCATTCTAGTTCATTAAGAAATGTACTTTTTGTTTGTAAATTTGGAGAAAGGGGTAAGGATACCTTTATAAAGTGTAGCTTTAATACTTATATTATAGATAGCAAGAAATGTGCATTTGTAGAAGAAATTTCCATATTTAATCTTCCTAGAATAGTAAAAAAGGGCAAACTTATTTAAAGTAAATACATTATTTGAGCACTGGAAGGATTAAGAAAAATAAACACGGTTCCAATAGTTCAATAAAAATGTTGTATTCCTTTCTGCAGACAAAACACATGACCCAAATACGTAATGTAGTAATCCATGTACCTAATGTACAGTTAAAGATGATGAGTTAATATGGGCACAATTAAATACTTTTGTTATGATTCATGATTTGGGAACTCTGTATATTTTGTGTTAGTGAGTGTTTTCATTAGAACATGCTTTTTAAAAAAAAAAAAAAAGTGGGGAAAATGATGATTTTCTTATAGAATTTTGGTAATCTGTCACAGAGTTCCATGAGATTCATCACCAGTGCATATCCTGAACACACATTCTTGTGGAATAGAACCTCTTGAGAATCCAACTTTTTGAAATAGCACCTGATTGCTTTGGAATTTAACCTGTTTAAGCTCTCTTCAATATTTCCCATGCTTTTCTTTTGCCAGGTGTAATGGAATGAGACCAATTTCACAGCTAAAAGCTTAAGAGCTTCTTCACAAGGCTAAAGTGTTCTTTGGGCACCCTTGTCTTTCTTCTATGATGTGGTCTGTCTATGCTGATCTTCAGCCAGTTCAGAGTCATCTGTCAGAGTTTTCAGAAAAAAGCGTTCAAACTAAATAGCTCAAACATACCAGAGATTCAAACTGCTTCTCTTTGTTACAACGGTGTTATCAAAAAACCTTCACTAGTAAGATAAACAGTACTTTCATCTAAAAAGTGGATATGACTGGAAAATGCTACACTTCCTGGAACTGAGTAGGTTTTAGTGCATTTACACAATAAGCTTAAGAGATTTGTCAATCATAACCAATTTTTGGAACATGAAGACATCCTTTGGTGCATTTGCTGTCCTCCCCTGTTCCACTGATAGCTTAGCATCTGGATGATATACTCAAGGTGAACAAAAAATCACTTCTTCAATAGCTGAGAATACAATTTTGTTCTCCAATAGGTAGAAAATTGAACAGAATGTATGCTGGTCTCCTCTGGCACCTGGAGGAACTCATGGGGTGTCTTATCTATCTTGTCAAGGTAGTGCCTGAACAAAAAGCTACCTCTCTCCTACAGAAGAGATATCACTCAAACTACCATAAATGGTTGGTCCAAATAGTGCAAAAAAAGCAGAAGAGGGAAATGAATATAGGTTAGAAAGCTTAAACGGGAATCTTTAGAAAAAAATAATCTAACAACAGTTTCTTCTTCTACAAAAGGATTTTAGTTGGGTGTTTTCCCTGACAGAACAACGTGGGGACTGAGGGAGACAGAGTGAATTTGTTTCTTCCCCTTAATTTAAAACAATTGTCCATACCTAAAAGCATCATCATTTGACTGTTTTTATCTTAAGTTCCACTTAGAAGCTAAAAAGCTGTTTGTGGAATTCAGTGGTCCTTGTGTCAGTTCAAGACGAGAGACTCTACAGAATTATCTGATAGTTGCAAGTTATGAACCGAATATAAGTATAACCCTTTAGAAAGCTCATGGCAGTATTTTATTATTGTGTAATTGAGTATTGGATTGAGTAATCAAAGGCAGTGTTTATATAGGCAACATCCAACTTTGAAACAGTAGAGCACTCTTTCTTGAGTACAGGCAGCAAGATACAAAGCAGGGCAAGTTATTAGTCTTCCCCCTTTGGATAAACTAAAATCTAAGCACCCTCTCAAACTGCAGGACATGGTAAAACATATTTCAATTTTAGATCTTTTAGACAGCCATAGAAATTATAAAGAAAAGCAAGAAAAATGAAACAATACCTAGAAAGCCTGACATAGAGAGGGCTAATTATGAAGGAGAAGAGGAAGCACTTAATAACAATCTTTAAGTATATAAAATTTCAAAAAGAGAAATGAAACAATGAATTTATGCCCTTCGACATTGGGACAAATTACAGCAAGGAAAATCAGCTTAGATGCTAGGAAAGATTTATGAATATAAGGAGATGTATGCACTGGAAAGCCTGGGGAAATTGAGGAATACCCAAAGTTATGGAGTCCTAAAGGTCAAGTGAAACAAACACCTATCAGGACTGGTGAAGGTAGAAATTCTTCTATTTGCAATTGAGGCATGCACTAGAAGATGCCATACAACCCATTTTCTACATTCTCCATGGCTACTTATTTATTCTGGCTGGTGTTGGACTACTCCTAACAATATTCCCATGGCAATTTTCAAAGGAAGTAAATGTTGACAATTCAAAAGGCCATATATAATTACACAGATATCCTCATCTCATTGAACACATAGCAGGCTTTAGGCTGATAGTTTAAATGTTTTGGCCATGTGCACAACAGATCAAGGAAGGTGAAAGAAATAAAGAAAAATAAAACTGCCAGGAAAAGTGAATATTTAGTAACAGAATAATGGCAAGGAGTATTAAATATATTACTATCTGGGAATGTTCAAAAGAAATTGTAAAGAATTGTGTAATAAATATAAGAACTGATATTTAAGCCCAAAACAAACATTCAGTTGAAATACTTTTAACTTGATAGGTTTTGCACATTCAGATTCTTCGGATAAAGTGAAAAAGCAGAAAACATTTTTGGGTCAAAGTCCTTTTTAAGTTTGTTACATTGTGTTAAGACATGTGTTGGCTCTTAATGATGACAAACACTAGTGTCTTTTACGGGCGATGAGCAAAACGGTCACTGGGCATACCAAAAATGTGCATCATGCTGACCTTTGCTAAGTTGGCACTTTCAAACTTCCAGAGACATGACATCCCTTCATGGAGGGAAAGGAATGCTGGCAGTACTGTATTTATTTGGAGCCAACGTATACTGTTTCTTTCATATGTACTTGAAAACGCATATGTTCTTTGTGGAAAATAGGCATCCAACACTGCTGTTTGTATTCAATGATAGCGAAGTAAAGCAGCAAAGGAAACACTGACCTTCAGTCTAGTTGAGGTACAGCTGTTTTATTTTTCAGTCTTTTTATAGCATCATTTTTTATAAAGAGGCATTTTTATTTCTTCTTTGTTGTTCTATCTTGGCCAAGGACTATTTTTTAAAATAGTTTCTCTCAATAGGCTCAAGATGGCTACAAATATTCTAGAGAGCAAAAGCTCAGCGGGTAGCCTTCACAGGAGGGAAATACGACTCCTCCAAGCCTTCATGATAGCAGGTGGAAAGAGAAATGACCTGTATGAAAGGAATGAGGTAAGCAATAAGTTACAGGAGGAAGAACTGCAGCAAAGACTGGTTTTGGTCATCAAGGCTGACCTCAGCTGAGCTTTATATTTTCTGTGATACTGATGAAAAAAGCCATGTTCCAGATCTCATTTGGGCACTGATAAACAAAAACTCAAAATTTACTGCAACTGTTTGGAAGCACCTTCTAGATAGTCTGAGCCTACCACATATGAATTTCATATTTAATCAATTTTCATGAAGAGAGATCATTTGAAAAAAATTGGAAACAGCACTGACAAGCCCTTTAGATGCCGAGCATATAAAATTTAGGATATCAGTGTTACTTAACAGAATATAGCCCATTATTAACTGAGCATATATTTCCATATATATCCGTAGGAGTCTGATCAGAGATATCTTTATATGGAAGAAATCTGTATACCAGAGATCCAAAATTCTTATATCAGAGAATGAAAAAGAGACAGCTCACATATATTGTCAAAAAACAATTCCTGTATTATAGAATTCCCATGCTGCTAATCCCTCTTTAACAGATGTACTGTTACAAATATAATAGTTCTGTCATAGTCACATTCCTTCCTTAGGTTCTTAAACCTGGAAATCCTTGCTGTAGGCAAGTGTATTCTCTGTGCCAAAAAACAAGGCAATTTGAAAAACAATGCTGACTTTTTCTGAAGCAGATTATCTCTATGCCAGGAATGGAATAGTTGATAGCCCCAAGAAATTCTGGGGGCAGAAGTGCAAGATAGTTCTTAAGCCACAATGAATATCTGGCATTGTGCCTTCAGAAACAAATGCTTCATTGTTACCTGTTTATTTTACTTCACTTTTTAAGTTCATAAATGTTAGGGCATATTTAAATCCAATTTCTACATTGTGAACAATATGATAAATACATTATTGAAAGAGCAATCCTTATATGCAGTATCACTGCATTTGACTGCTTGCAGGTGTCGTGAACACGGCCTTCCTAGGACAGAGGTATGCTACCAGAAGACATTTGGAAATGATCACTTGATATCGCATTTATGCAAAGGCATGATGGGATAGTGTGTGGGACTGTCATTACTCTAGCAGTCCTATTCCTACAGTGGTGAAGGATGGCTCAAGCAGTAGCCAATGAATGGCATTAAATAGGGAGAAATATCCTATTTCCTCTTTGAAAATGGATCATGCTCTGGCAGGTTCAAAGAATAAAACATGCTCCACAATTTCAGAGTAAAACCTACCAATGTCACTGACTTCCAGCTCTCTCCATACAGAAAGCCAAAGTCTTATAGAGCATACTGAACAAGCCAATGAGAACAAAATATTCAGTGTCTTAAAATTCCTATGAAGTGTAAAGTTGTGAGGAACTATACGAAGAAAAAGAAAGCTTTGAGTATTGGTCTATAAATCTTTGTATCCACATTTCAATTCTCCTGTTAAGATCTTAGCATTCAGACCAAGATTAGGGAACAAATAACTAGCAAGTGATGATCAACCTGGAAATTCACAGCTCAATTTGCCTTAAAAATTTATCTAAACGTAAAACTATTTACAACAGGGAAAAATAAAATGGGTAATTACATTTGATTAGAAAGAAAAAATGTAACAGGAATATAGAGACAGAATATTTAGGTATTTGCACACTATATCTATTGCAGGATTTTGGTGTGTCTCCTGAAAGTAATGGTATCTGCTTGCGATTCACAGATACTTGCCAGAAAATGCAAGACACTGTTCAGAAAAGACAAAGCTTTTTTTTTTTTTTTCCTCCTTAGGGGAGTAAAATTTCCTAAATTTGGAAATTATGCTATATTTTGAAATAATGTAAATACTTCTGAAAAAAAAAAAAAGTTGTTGTTTTGGATTGAACATATTTTATCAGTAACCAATCTTTTCTATGATATATTTTGCCATTTCTACATTTCATTGGAATTGGAATTTCCATTTACATTTCATTTTTCATTGGAATTTTGCATTTTCTCATGTGCATGCTGAGTCAGACTATCGGAAATTAAGTTAGAAGTAGGATTTGCATTGATGTCAGTGGGAACATGAGTTATCATTGTACAGCCCTTTATGTTTCCCTGAATGACTGAATTACTACGATCAAAAGATCATAGGATAATTCAGGTGGGAAAGGACCTCAGGATGTCTATAGTCCATCCCACTCAGGGTCAGCTCTGAGATTGGACCAGGTGCTGAGGGCTTTAACAGAGAGCTCAGGGATATCTCCAAGGAGGTTTTATGGGCGACCTGTTTGACTGCTGGGCCGTCTTCACGATGAGGAGATTTCTCCTTATAGCATGTCTAAATCTTTCTTTTCACCTTATGCTTGTTGTCTCTCTCCTTTCCACCACACACTGCTGTGAAGGGCCTGGCACCACCTCTCAATGGCTAATCCTGCAGGCGCTTCTGGACTGCCATCAGGTCTCCCCAAAACCTGCCTCTTCTCTAAGCTGAACAAGCCCAGTTCCCTCAGCCTCTCCTCACAAGCAACTTCCTCAATCCTGACCATCTTGGTGGCCTCTGCTGAACTCCCTCAACTTTGCCGATGTCTTTCCTGTATTGAGGGGCCACCAACTGGATGCACTATCCTAGATGCACTCTGATGAGTGGCTGAATAGAGCGAGACAACCATTTTCCTTGGTTGCGAGGCTGTTAATACAGTCCAAGGTGTTGTTGGTCCTCTGCTGCCAGGACATGTGGGTGGCTCCTGTTTAGCTCTCTGTCCACCAGGATCCCCAGAACCTTTTTTGCAGACCACCTCCCAAACTAGTCAGTCCCTGTTGCAAGGGACAGTTCTTGCTATATTTTGTAATACTGCTGCTGTACCATCCCTCCTGCCTCTCCAGGGCCCCCTGGATGGCAGTCTTGTCCTTGAGCATATCAACTGGGCACAATTTTATAAACTGTAGTTTTATAAATGAAGCACACTGATAACTGATGAAAGCTGTATTTGCACCTTAGTCGCAAGGTTCTTAGTCCAGAGCAGAATGTTTCATAGTTTTTGAGGGAGTTCAAATCCAGTCTCTCAGACAACTCCTTTGTATTTATAAATCTAATTCAAAGGCAGTGGCTTTGAATTCAAAGCAAGATCTGAAACCAATTTCTCATGCCTGAGATAACAGGAAGAAAAGGATCAGGGAGCTAGAATATAGCACTGTGATTAGGACATAATAACTTATGTGTTTTGCTGTCCACTTTGCCCCAAGGATCCTGCATGACTAAGGGAAGGCAGTAGTGTCACCATGGCCGTGTCTGATGTCTAGAGGCCTGGAAAGCAGCTCAGTTCTGGAAATGGATAACAGATCCAGAAAGAGAGAGTCTATGTCCTTTTCTAGGACATGGCTTCTGGCTTCTGAATAGTCCTATCTGTATGCCTTTATCATGAGCTAAAACCTGTACACATACCATTTCTTGTTTGAATAGACTGGTAGGGAAGTGTTATGTATCTTCCAGATTTAAATAACCAAGAGATCAGGAAAGCAATACAGGTGTAGACTGTATGCTACATCTCCACATAAGTTTCGTAAAAGTCAGTGTACTGAGATGAAAAAAAAGAAGAAGACACAAGGAGACTGTCTTAAAGTTCATTGGGAAATACTAAATCTGTCAAAGAAAGCTGATCATAGAATCATAGAATCATAGAATGCTTAAGGTTGGAAGGGACCTCTAGAGGTCATCTAGTCCAACCCCCGGCACACGTCATCTGAGGGTGGGAGGTGGTACTTCACTATAAATAAAAATATAGTGGTTGCAACACCCACACAAGAATTTGAGGACCTACATTCAATTCCTTGCTCACCAAAACAGGACTGGGAAGCAAAAGCATGTCTTAACTTAATCACCAGACATCATTTGTGTGAGGAGGTGTGTCTTTCCTCTTGCTGAGGCTATAACAATGCATTGGAAGAAATTCAGGATTCATTAGACGATTTGTCATTTTTCACTTGAAGAAGCAATCTAGGCTTGGGCAAATAAAGGTGCATTTGCAGCAGTGATTTTGAGGAAAAACTGTCCCTTGGACCTTATTACTGAAACTCTCTCCAGTTGTTATATCAGTGACAGCCTGGAAATATCTCCAGGGTATTTTTGAATCCAAATCACAATTTTCCTTTTTGGCTGAGCTGTATGCCACCAAGAGGCCTGAAGAAAGCCTTCTATAGACATAAATATTTTAAAGCAGCTCTAAATTTCTGCAGGGTTAAGATCTGGGCTGTTATCACTGTCAGAGAACTGCAAAACTGGCAAAAACATACCTTTTCTCCCTGCTTCCCTGTGGCTTGAATCCCATTTAAATATATAGTTAGCAAGCAAATCTTGTGATCGCAATTTACTTTACAGCTAATTATGGACTTTCTTAACAATTGTCAGTTCAGGAAATTCCAAAGCCACAAGGCAAGGTCTGCAAAATGGAAGATGCCTTTTGGCTTACCTTTATGCTCTCTACTCATTTATCTTATTTCATGAACAAGTGCACTTGCCAATAAAAGGCCTCACGATCTGTCTTTTGATTTATATGAAGTTCTGACAGAATTTCTCTTGGAACAATGCCTCGTATTTGACGTCAGAGTTTTTAATACATTTGCTTTTCATCTAGCATTTGTGTTAAGCTAACTGCCATCCTCTAATGCCTCTGCTTCCGCCGTCACATTCTTGAATGTTTGTTTCTAATGATGCAAATCTGAGGGTTCCTTTCTCAAAGGAATGGTATTTACAACAGGGCATGGGAAAATTCAAGGATACAAATATGGTATTTCTGAATCATATCTTTTAAAGAAATAGTGAATATTCTGGGAAGCTTTTATAAACACTTTTTGAACAATGATATCATTTTATTGACTTCTCCTAGTTTCTGAAATTCTTCCAGCACAAGCTTTTTCAGGGCTATGCAGCTGTATCCTTATCACTCTCCACTATAATTACTGTAGGAAGTTCCTTAAAATGTGTTCTAGTAGGCAAGGAGCCTACTAGAAACCCTAATCAAATTAAATGTCTCAAGTAGATCACAACAATCCTGATTTTTAGTTATGTGTGTCTCAAATGGTGCATCTTTCCATGCTAAAAGCATCTATCATATGAGGAAAGACTAAGCAAGCTGGGCCTGTTTAGCATAGAGAGGAGAAGATTGAGAGGCGATCTTAACATGTACAAATGTCTGATGGGAGGATGTAAAAAGGATGGGGTCAAACTCTTCTCAGTAGTGGCCAACGAAAGGACAAGGGTGCAAATTGAAACACAGGAAGTTTCTTCTCCATATGAGGAAGAACTTCTTTACTGTTAGGGTGACTGTTAGGGTACTGGAACAGGCTGCCCAGAGAGGTTCTTTGGACATGTTCAAAACCCACCTGGATGTGATGCTGTGCAATGTGCTCTAGATGACCCTGATTGATGATGATCTCACCTAGATGATCTCTACAGATTCCTTCCAACCTCAGCTGTTCTGTAACTCTGTGATTTTGTGATTCTGTGAAAGAGATTAAATAGAATGTCATGCTCTACACTTGGACATTGTATATATAGTGGTTAGATTTATTTTCCTTAGATCTAAAATATTAAAATCAAAATAACTTATGTGACATATTTTGATTTAAGTTTTATATAGAGAGATATAATACCTTGAAATATATCTTGACCTCAAGTCTGAAGGCGCAGAGGGATTTTGAGTTGCAGTCAGTCACATCTAACGACTAAATGAAGCCTGTTTAATTCATAGAATCATAGAATCATTGAGGTTGGAAGGGATTTCAAGAGATCATCTAGTTCAATTCCCCCGCACACACAGGGTCACCTAGAGCATGTGGTACAGGACTGCATCCAAGAGGGTTTTGAAGATCTCCAGAGAAGGAGACTCCACAACCTCTTCCAGTGTTCTGTCACTCTCACTGTTCAGAAATTTTTCCTTAAGTTCCTGTGGAACTTTTGGTGCTCCAGTTTGTGGCCGTTTCCTCTAGTCCTATCGTTGGCCACCACTGAGAAGAGGCTGGCCCCATCCTCCTCACTCACTGCCTTAACATATTTGTATACACTGATCAGGTCCCCTCTCAGCCTTCTATTCTTCAAGCTGAACCGGCCCATCTCTCTCAGCCTTTTCTCACAGGGTGATGTTCCAAGCTGCTGTTCATCCTCGAAGCCCTACTCCAGGTGTGGCCTCACTGAGGCTGAGTAGAGGGGCAGGGTCACCTCCCTCGACCTGCTGGAGATGCTCTTCTTAATGCACCCCAGGATCTCCATGACATGATTCATACCATTGTATTTGCACAATTTCATGCAGATTTAAATAGTTTTAAGAAGAATTCAAATAATAATTTGATATCGCACATCCTTTCACCACAGTGATATACAACTTTGCAGAAGCTCTAGCTCAGAGACCTGGGCCCCTTCTTTCTTCAACAGGCTGATCTTCTTGCCTAAGCATCATCACCCTTAATGGAACGTGAAGGTCATATGGTATCAGGAATAGTCCAGATAATGTGGAGAGAAGGGGTGCATCAGATCTGAATTGCAGATCCTTAGTGGCCAAATCATTACAACAGAGGAATAAAGAAATGAAGAGATTTCAGGGTTTACCGCTTCCTGTCCTCCTCTCTGAGGTAGCATCAAACATGGCCAGATTGTTCCTGAGAGCTGCTGCATACATGGGAGCTGCAGAGTAATTTACCACAGGTATCATGCTGAAATGAAAATCAGAGCACAATAACTTATTTGTAATTCAGAAGTCTAATGAAAATGTCAGGCATTTTCAATTATTTGGAGAGAGATTTTGAAGCCAGGTGATAATCTTGCATGGAGGGAGCTGTCTGTGTGTGGAGAAACTGCAGGGGGATCACTAAGTGGATATACAGAAGAAGTGGAGTCTGGAAAAGTGTGAACAATTTGAGACTACATCATAAAGCTGTTTGCAATGTTGAACCTTATCTGATGTCCATCATTTGATGAGGGACTTAATGCACGAAAACTTAAAAGATATATGACACTATTAGGCATTTCTCAAGTGCTGTCTGGCAGAAATATTAAATTAATTAATTAATGTTATTTATTCTGCTTATATTTATGAAGATCACAAGAGTTTATTTCATGGTATAACAACAACAACAACAACAAAGAACAATGAGGAAAGCTTCTGTGCTTGAGGAATTCTGTACCAAGATCAACACAGATTTCTTTTACTGATCCCCAGTGGGACTTGCGTGCCTGTATTCAAACCCAAAATTTAATCTCTGCTGTGCAAAAAATATTGCATTAAAAAGCTGAACTGACGTTTTGTGATGTGTGAAAATTATAAAGTTTCAGAAATCATACTTTGCTTTTGCATTGTTTATATATTAGTTAATTTTGCTTCATTATAAACTACATTCTGTAACTAAGAAGAATGCTATATGAGACAGAATAGCCATTTGCTTTATGTATTTATTTCCTCTGGGTTTTGATAAATGTCTTCCCAGACGGATATCAGGGAGAAAAAAAAAGAAAATATGGCAAAACCGCTCTTCACCTTTACTGAGGCCATTTGAGAATAATTTTTAAAGTGCACTTAATGAGATTTCTGGCATTTTAAGAATACGGCTCTGATGTTATTTATGAATTCATTATTGGTCTATGTACATAAACAGACTCTATAATTTAAATCATGACTTAATTGAGAATCCATGACTTAAAGTCAGGAAAAAAAAAATTAGGGTGAGGGGAAATCTTCTGTTATCATTGAAGCCTGCCAAATCAATCTGAATTTCAACATTTCATTATTTTCTAAACTTGACAAAGAGTTTGTGGGAATAAAGACAAAAAGTTAAGATGATTTGTATTTTATTTGAACAATTTTTCTTTCTTTAGCTCAGGTATATTCAAACAGAATAGCTTGGTAAAAAAGTTCTGTGTTCTGTTTCAAACAGCCAGTGGACTGCTCTATTTCTGGTTATACAGTAGAAAGAAAAACAACAACAGCAACAAAAATAAAAACATGGCAAAAAGAAGAACTTAAATCTTTAGTAAGTCTTTAAATAATGACCTAGCACCTGCTGTCTCCTGTTAGGTCCTGGATTAGGGCCTAATTTATCTCCTGAAAAATACTATTTATTTATTTTATTCTGTTCATCATGATTAATGCATCTATGTCTTCACACAACAGAAAACTGTATGCATTAGAGTGCTAATGAAGACAGAATACCTGGTTTTACTCCACATATAGCCTCTCTAACTATTGCAATTGGTTGAAAAAATCTCTGTGCCCAACTACACACAGTGGCTGTTCTTGATTCTGACTACCCTTTTTCCGATATGCTTGATGGGACCTGTGAGGGTGTATGAGAAACAGCTAACACAGAGGAGGAGGTAGATCTGGAAATCCCATTAGCTTTGTCAGCAAGCTGGCTGCGAACGAGATGAGGGCTTCTTTACATGTCGACCAAGTATAAGAGATTAACCACAGGCAGCGCTTCTACTCCGCAGCTCCTTCATGTGGAAAATATCACAGTTTATTTTCTGAAGGAAAAGAAAAAAAGAATGCTTTTAAATGACCAGCAATAGCAATTGAATAAATGGTGCAATTGTCTAATGATGATTCTCTCCTTTCTCATGCTGATATAATCATCATGAGCAGATTTTCCATACAGAAAATATTTTGCCTTTCAAGTGAAAGGACAGAATCAGGCTAGCCACACTTTGCTTGTCATTTCATGATTTCTGGGGTTTTCTGTGCAGCCAGTAAATGTGCTCTTGCCTCTAGAAGGCTAATTCCTGGGTGTTTCTTCCTTTTCTGAGAGGAAAAGGTGAAGTTTAGCAGTTGTATGACGATGAGGAAGACAGAGCTGACACTGAAACTAGCCAAGAGATTAAAGGAAAGACACAAACCCTGTTCAGCCCATGCGGACCCTCATGATGCACTTCTCCAGGAATAACATCAACATAAGGGCTAAAAAAAAAAAAAAAGTCAAAGCAAAATGCATCTTCCGTGAGGCACTGCCTGCTTCTGCTTTCAGAACATTCACAAATGACAGAGATATGGTTAAAATAATGTGTAGCTGATCAGCCAGTCCGCTGATGTGCAGCAGCCAGAAGTCCAAGGCCTTTGCAGACTAGTGAGGACATCTGGATATAAAAGCCTTGAGAAGCAGCAGAGGCAGCAGAAGCAGAACAGGACCTTAGACCTGCCCTCTCAACATCCATGCTCCTTGGATTAGGAATATCAGATGAGAAATCCTTTCCTTTGATATCTATCAGCCTGCTGGCCAAAAATCTACTTAATTATTCTTTGAACCATCTGACTTTGCCTCCATGACCTCCTATAGCACCAAATTTCATAAATTCACCACTATGTAAAGATGTAATCTTATTTACCCCTTTCACCCTGATTTTCTTTTAGTTCTAGTGAATGTCCCCTGGTTCTAGTACAGGGAGATTTGGTGAATACAGCTCTACCTTCACCTTTTCCATCACCTTCATGATTTTAGAAACCTCAGTCAGATGCCTCCTCAGCCTTCTCCATACTAGAAGGATGGCCCAGCCTTCTCCATCTTTCTCCACCTGGACTGGGCTGAGAAGCGGCCAGGCAGTGGCCCATGAAGACAGGGACAGGTAGGACAGCAACGAGTCCATGGGACCAGACAGGCTACTTCATCTCCATAACAATTTTGCTTTCACTGTCATCTTTTGAAATTCCTTTGGGTCTTTGAAACACAACATAAAACATGTTGTTTCTCTATTTTAGTTACTGTGACAAAAAAAGTAATTGTACTACATGTGATTGGAAATTTCAGAAGTCTTATTATTACCTTCTGGTCTACCTAAAAATGGTGGTAGAACACTTTACATCTTAGGAATCTCCCCTGTGTAGTACATATTAGCCAGAGAAAGGCTAAACATAAGATAAAGACTGTTTATGTGATGATGCATTAATGTACCCTGAACTCTCCTTTCTGCTATTTTAGTGGTACCAATAGGACTACAAAAGAGCTGGGTATCTGGCTTTTAAGGAAATCATTGAATAGTTGGACATTCATTCCCCAGCACCTATGCAGACAAATTCTACTGCAGTTACTCATAAGGTTTCTCTCTCTTCTCAGGGTTTTAGGAAAGAAACTGGAATGAGGCACCAGGCAAAACTTGTCATCAGGGTTATTCGGGAACTAGAGAAACCATGCTACCCCTATAATTTCCACTCTGGACAGGCCAGAGCATGTATTTCTTGATCTCCATCACCTTCCATTTCCATTAATAGAGATGATTCAGAACTCTTACAAAAACAACAGCAAATTAAATAATGCACTGAAATTGAGTGTTTTTACCTGCTCTCCTCACATGCTCTGTCTATCAGCCATATCTTTATCTTAAGCTTTTTTTTTTGTTTGTTTGTTTTTTCTTTCTAGAACTTCAGCTTTTCAGGATAGGAATGCTAATCTCCATTTGTCTGAAACTCACTGGGTTCTATTCTTGGCTTGGCCCTAGTCAATGAAGCACTGAGTATGAAATATAAATGAAAGAGGAATGGAGAAATCCTGCTGGCAAAATCAGGTAAAGACCTTCACAGGCAAAATGCAAGCCATTATTCCAAGCAGATATAGGAATGTCATCTGTTTTCTCAGAGGTGTGCAAACACATGTCTGTAATTCAAAGATGTATGACTAACACATGTGAATGTTTCTCCCTAGATTTGGTGTAGGTTTAAAATGGCTGGTGCTTGGACTTGATTTATGCAATGCATACCTTCATCTCTTCATTATGATAATCTTAGTTGTCAGGCTGCAATGATTTAAATATTAATCATATTTAGTATCACCTGCACTCTATATTACACTGCTTCACAATTTCCAAAAACTGCTCTTCACATAAAAAGGTGTAATAAACCTTTTAGGGGATGGGAGCAGACACTGATATAAGCAGTCAAGTGTGCTCACTACTTGCTCCCCTGTCCTCCCCTTCCCCCCAGTCCCATGAGCAGAAAACATCAAAAACATGTGTTTTCTCCAGGGAATACAGAACAACTGCAATATTAATTTACTTTCATCATTTTTCTCAGGTCATCTGTCTTTCCATGAGCCTACACAGTAGGAACGTACTATGGAATCATCAGTTTCTTAAAAAAAAAAAAGGGAGAAAGGCATTTTCTGACACCTGTGCAGTCTTTGCGGCAATCGTTTGGTGCTTTGGAAAATCCAGAGACAGCTCTGTTTCACATGAGCCTTCTTAGGCTACATAGTGATTCCAGTACATCCTGTTACAAGACTGCAAAGTTTAGTCAAGACTGGATGGATCTTCAGCATAGACATGTAACTGGCTGGAATACTTCATTTCTGCAAAAAGATTTCATGCTTTGGAAAGGCCTTTGTGGGGATGAAAAGCCAAATCCACTGTTTCCACTACAGGAACATGTCCGTGTTTCTAAAATGGAATATGCTCTCCATTCTCCTTGGCTGTGTAACAGCTTGCCCTGTGAGCTGCTGAGGAGTCCTAGAGCTGGGGAGCTGGAACTTGCACCCTGCAGACACCTCGCTACATGGTGGCCTACCCCGGGAGCTGTGAAGTGTCATCCACCAGGCAGCCCTTGGCCTGGCTATGTCCCTGGGAGGGCTGTCACAGGACAGGGAACCACAGGGACCCCAACTATCCAACTCTGTCTCTTTTGGCTGATTTGAGAATTTTGAGGATTTGGGAATATGTTAAAAATGGAAGTGATGGGTTCTTTTCACTAGGATTACTGGGGCTATAATTTTTATGACATAGATAGTTATGACAGTTAGGCAGGTATTTGCAAGGCCCAGACTGTTTAATGATTTTTTCAAAGAATTTTAAATTGCATTAATCTTCCTCTTCATAGATAAGATTGTTTTTCTGCTTTCAAACCTTGCTTTGTTACTTGGAATGTACAGAATACATAGAGGAACATAGAGGACAAGCAAAATTAATACTGACTTTAGTAATTATCTCCTTGGCATTAACAATATACCCTTGTAAACTGCCAAGTGTCACTAGAAGTTATTAAAAAGATCGAGGTAGAATTACAGAATCATTTAGGTTAAAAAGAACCCTGAATATCATCTGGTCCAAAATCCTGCTTAAAGCAGGACCAGCTTTGAAGCTAGATCCAGCTTCAAAGTTGGATCAGGTTGCTCAGGATCATCTCCAATTGCTTCATGCAGGCCACCATCCACAATATGGCATTTCCTGCAACTTTCAGAGAGTGCATTTTGCCCCCTTGTCCAAGTTGCTAATGAAGACTGACTAGTATCAATCCTAGCCCAGAGGCACAACATTTGTAGCTGGTCACCAGTTAGACTTCACATGACAAAGCACACTATGCCCAGCAGTCACACATTAATTTATCAGACAGTAGGAAGTATTCATCAGTCCACTACTATTTAACAAAAACCTATTAAAACTTTTTCTTTCCAGTCCTGCACTACTTGTTCTTGAACGTAGCTTTCTCTACTCGTATCAAGCAATCGTCCAGTTTAACAGACCTAGCGGACATGTGCATTTGAATTCTTCTCCTTTTTGACCTTCAACTTTCTTATTTTATTAGCTGTAGCATGACAAAAGCTCAGCTCTTGATGAAGATGTGGCTGTCTGCTATGAGATAGCAGATACACGTGCAGTAGGACAGAAGAGAAGCAAAATCTGACTAGCTGCAAACTCATCCTCTGTTTTAGGGATTCATGTTTGTTCTTCTAATTTTGCCATGAATGACAAACAACAACAGAAAACATTATACTGTACTGCACTCTCAAATATGAAATACATATATGGATTTCATTAGGATTTCATTAGTTCACTGGAAAGCCCATCTGTGAACTCCAATGAATACAATGCAATAACGTGGAATCCAAGTAGAACATCTGGTAAACTCTAGAGAAAGTTCAAACAGAAATGAGTTGATGTTTCACTTTTGGAAAAAAAGAAAATCTAACATAAAGAAAAGCTGCTTTTCCAATTCATGACTCAATTAAAAAAATACAATGCACTCAGCATAATAAAAATTATATACTATAGTTAATTTGTTTACATTCAGTAGGAACAAGCTCTTAACATTTCAATCTAATAATGAAATCAATTAAGAAAAATAGGCTACTATAATTTACTGAGAAACCCTGCATCCATTTATGTAAGTTCAGTTTCCATTTTTAAAGCACTACCCAATAGTCTTACCAAGTTATAGACATGTGCTAAAATCCTTCAAGGTTTCTCAAAAAAACTTTCAGACAGCTCTAGAGAAATATCTTAGAGACTGCTGGTAGAGGATAAATTGGATTAAGAAGTTGTGGTCAATGGTGACAGGAATTGCTGAGCACAGAAGTGACAAATGCAGCCTTTAAATAGGTTTTTGTTATTCTGTTATTTGTTTCATGAAGTGACTCAAAACTGTGTAGTTGTCGCTTGCCCTTAACAAACACCATTTTTTACAGCATAAGATATCTTTTACTAGTCTGCTCATGGCCTGAAACAGGAACTGCTGATGTTCAGCAAGACAACATGGGTCTTTATCCATTTTATCAGTTTAGCAGCACTTTCAATAGCTCGGTCTACATAAAAGTTGAAGATATGTCAAAGAAGAAGTGAAGCAATGTCGAAACATTTTAATTGTGATTTTTTTCTTTCCTTTTCCTTTATGAGGACAGACTGTTTGCTGGGAATTTTTACTCAAAAACAAGTGGCTTTAAAAATGTTAGATACATACAAGCTATGCAAAACCAATATATATGTTTAACTTCTTCCCCCTTTTTTATTCTGTCCTAAAATTTTCACATTCAGCTAATACAGGAGGACACAAAAATGTAAGTTTCCCTCATTGGTGCAGACAGACTATAAAATCAGTTTTAGAATAATGTAACAACAACAGTCCTAGCAGCAATGATATCCATAAATCTTCATACTGTGGAGAGAATGAGGTGTTCAGTCAGGTATATTTATATTGTAATTTGTTCATGAAATCTCAGGTTGGCAGCTGAAGGAGACAATTCACATGCACTTATTTTTCTTTAAATTACAAGAGCAGATATAATCATAAAACCCAAATGTGTGATTTTTGCCTCTATTTTTAGACATTCTGAAGGCCTAGAAAATGTCAAGAAAATGTATTTTTCTGGAAAAAAATCTATCCTGTAGAGAAGAACAAGTTGAATTAGATTTCCAGAGCACTGGGTCAGGTTGTCAGCTGGTGTAAATTAACAAAACCAAAGAAATTTGTTATCTGATGGCCCTATGAAATAAAAAATGATTCTACAAGAAGATTTTTAGCTGTTTATTTTTAGGATAAAACTTCTTCACAGATCATGTTTATAAGAAGTTTATTTTGATTTGCTTTTTGTATTTATAATTAAAATTCTTAATTGAAGTTATATGCCTTATTTTCTTATTTTCTTTCTTTCTTTTTTTTTTTCATAGAGCAAAGAAAATCTCTCTTATGGTCAGAGCTATTTTGAGAGTTTACTACCTTTTCATCTTTTAGGGGAGATATAAATTGCCAAAATGGGTAGAATAGTGGATCATTTAATCCAGTTCTTCAGTGACTGAAAAAAACATTTAGATGTTGTATATTCAGAAACTGAATACAGGCTTTGTGTAAGAAGATACTGTTTTCTTCCAAATATTAAGAAGAGTTAGCACCTCCATTATATAGGTCATCACAGATGTTCTCAGTAACAATGAATTTATCTTTTTCATTACCCTGATACATTTTAGGTCTTGTAACAGACAAGCATCTTGTAACAGAGACTCTTAGCACCATATTTCTTTTGTCAATTTTAAATTTAATCTCTAATCTCTAGTTCTTAAAAAATTTTTAAATTAATTTTATTTTTTTCTGCTTCTTGTAAAAGAAGAAAACAGAATTCCTTCTGCCATTTTCTTCATCACTGATTGTGTTTTTTTTTCAATGAGTTTTCAACATTGCTTAGCATGTATACATTGCTTAGCATGTATAGAAAGGGAATAAGACCTTCTCAAGGATCAAATGATTTATCAAGGCTTGACCTTAAAAATAAGTTATTGACAATTTCTGTTCATTTTCTGGCAGGTGAGAACCATGCTGTGTTCTTCCCAAAGGATATTAACATTTTCGGAGAGGGAGATAGCAGGTAATGAAAGGACTGATGGAAGGAAAGCCCAGATCCCTTCACAGCTGAGTCAGTGAATAATAAATCAGATGAGCAAAGGAGTGATTTTGGATACATCCCAAATATGTGACTATGAAAAGTAAATATGCTTCTCCAAGTCTATTTGGGTCCCCAGGGCTATTTTGTTAGCCTGTGAAGAAATAGGATTACATGAGGACAGGCACCCCCAGTGAGAAGCTCTGAGAAACATCATTCATTCTGGCAGCCTGACCATACAGGGTGATAGTAATTCACATACATGTGATAATTAGGGAGATTCATTGCTTACTTTCTTTTGTTACTCTTCACTTCTTCCTGTAAACTTTGCAACTCTGTACTCAGTTTTGGATAACATAAATAAATACTTTCATGTGCTTTAACTTTGTCTAGCTTATGTTAAGCATGATTTTAGGGCAGCTGGCAAAACTATTAAGGCATGCCATTCCTTTAGGACAATGATCATAAAAAATGGGGTTATAAATGGTTCTTGAGGTGACCAGTATCCCAATAAACATTCCCAAACTATGAAGGGTAGGAAAGAGCATTCCCTCAACTGTTTTTTTTCAGAGTTGGCAAAATGCCATCAGACAATGTGGAAGACAAAGGGCTGAAATCACAGTGCAAAACACTCAAGGCTTAGGAACAAAAACAAAACTCAAGGAATTTCCATTTTCTAGACAGCTGATTTCTCCTTGAATGTATGATGCCTCATAATGAATACATTTTTTTTATTATCATTATTATTATTTAATTATGAAAACATACTAAGCCTAAGAGAGATGTTAGCTTTGTAGGTACAGGGATTCATGCTAGTGGGCAGCTGATTATACAGTTCCTCGCAGATGGTATGTGGTTACAAGTCCATACATGATATGAGAGAGTTCTATATGAATGGTTTGGAGAAAGCAAATCGTCTGATCATCATCTCTTGGAATACAAGAACTAAAGGCCTACAAACAAAACCAGTAGAAGTCAAAGTCAAAACAAACAACAGGTTGTGGCTGTGGACAGTAGAGACTCACGTACCTCTTTCTATATGAGAGGATATCCATTCAAAAAGCCACGTTAAGTGGAAGTTGGACCTGTACTTGAAGTACGGATCTACTGTGTTTATTAAATAGACAAAACACATCAGGCTTAGGCCCATTCTGAAAAAAAAAATGTTTTCACAAAGGAACTTGCTGTAACAGTTAAATTCTATTTGAATTCCTTCTTGGTAATAGCTTTGCTGTTCATTTCCTCCTGTCTAGATGAGATTTCAACATGATTCTTCAACATGGGGACTGTTATCAAGGCCTAATTCTGATTTCACTTACACAGCACTATTTTTATACTAATATACTTAAGTAACTTTATTGGAGTCATTCCTGATTTAGTCTGGTATGAGATCGATATCTCATACCAGGACTTCATAGCTGATTAAATAGATACTTTGTCTGTTTAACAGCCAAGCTGGAAAAAAAGAGAGTTTGGATAGAGCTAGGAATACTTTTTGTTTATCATCCTTGCTGAAAAGAAAATGAGGTAAAAATATTTTAATTCAATCCAACATTAAATTTGGCCTGAGATGAAATGTTTCATATATTCTAAGGAATAAAGAAGGGAAGATTCACAAAATAAAAAATTCCTCAGACTGCTGCTGTTCTCTTCCTTTTCCTTTTACTCTCTAGTTCAAGTGTAGACTTTTCACTCATACTTAGGAAAGTATGTCCATCTGCCAAAGTTTAAAGGTTTTGGACCTATTTCAAGAAAAAAGAAATGCCTTAGCAACCAGATTATACACCAGCCTAAGAGAAAAATCCATCTCTTGCCATGTTGTTTTTACCCCCATTTTAAATAACATTCATCATTATGCAAAAAACAGTTTATTCTTATTGAAGTCAGATGTCTGCATCTAGATATCTTTCACTTCCACTAAACAAGAGAAAGAAATAGGCATTTTGAGGACGAGTCATCTTATCCTAATATCTTAAATAAGTATGACATCTTTCTTTGACCCTCAAGGCCCACATGTGTACTCCCTCCTCGAGCTAGCAAGCTCTTCTACTACAAATCAGGCAACTTTTGATTGCACAGATAGTCACCGAAGGACACTTGCTTCTTCATGGGGCTCTACGATGTCAGGCCTCCACCTGACGGGCAGCAGGGGCACCTCTCCTTTGTAACATTCTTTTGATTTTATATGCTGTGCACATATTTTTAAGGCATTCTTCAACTGCATAAATTATACTATCCCATCACTTCAGGTCAGATTAATCAATACCAGGATAAGCATTTGGGATGACCCAAATGAAAATTCAAAGAGACATTAATGAAGGCTCCTCCTCTGTTTTTCTTAGTAGATCTCAATCTCAATAAAGAAAGGAGGTCACCACTAGTGCCAGGAATGTGGAGAAGTGTGAGAGTTGTACTGGAGAGGATTTGTGAAATGTGGAGCTATTTTAATATTATTGGATGAAAAATCTATTACTAAAATAAAACAAGTGAATGAATGCACCCCACCAAAGTAGAGGAATTTTGGCTTTGATAGATTTAAATGCTCCAATAATTCTGTCGATGTTCCTATTCAACCTGACCTGCGGAAATCACTGATATTTGATGGCAGGTTTGCCCTAGGCATTTTAATTTCAAGATCAGTGGTTTGTATTTGATAAGGAGAAGCAGACATAAGTCTCTGGGAAAAAAAAAATAGAAAAATATTCACAGTATGTCATAAAATGTCACATTTCTGGGACATTCCAAGTGTGCAAACCTAATTACATTTTAATTAAAGATGAGTATATATACCAGATCTGAAGTATCAGAGAAAATGTGCAATAAATCAGTAATTCTTGATTAAGAACTGTATATTTCATGGATTAACGTCATGCTCTTTCAAAAAAGCAAATATGTCACTGTTTCCAGGAAGAAACAGTGTCCACTTTATTAAAAAAAAAAAAGAGAGGTATCTGAAAATGTAAATCCTGACTGTGTTATTAATTATGGAAAAGAATATGGCATAACAGAAATGATATTTGACACTGCCTACTGACTTGTTTTATTGCTATTCAATAGCTGGGCTGAAAAGAGCGGACAACTCCCTCCACCATATTATCTTCCGTAGGAGGTTAAGATATGGGAGTTTGTCTGCTCCTCTGAAGACATTTAGAGTATACAGTTCTACCTTTCAATGATAGTCTGAGACTGCTCACACCAAGTACTTGCAACAATAGCACCCATGATACACCTTTTTTTTGTAAGGAATCGTCTTACTTTTAGATGACGTGCCCTCCCCTAATAGCTTATTTGAAAGAAAAAAGCAATTATTTTATTTGACTGGGAGAGGAAATATCTCCTTTCATTCATTAATACTCATTAATGTCTCAGTGGCAGAGGCATTTGGTTTGTCAAATACAAGATGGTAACAAAAGGAGGGGGAAGTGAGTTATTGAGGAACTTTCTTTTGTATAACTCTTCTTTCTTCTCAGTCTCCTTCCCTCTTCTGCAATATATAGTACAGCCACTCCCACTTTAGTGTGAAGTGAAACGACAAAAGGAGAGAAACAGTTAGGATTTTCTTGCTCACTTTCTTTCCTATATCTGAAGTTCTCAAAGCCTTCCTACCCTCCTACTCCATTTTTGCTCTATGACTTACAATAAAATGTTTGTGTTTCAAGAAAGATGAGGGTGTGGATAACATCCAGTCTGAGTAAGCTACGTGAAATTTCTTGCCTTTGCATATTTTATAAGGAGTGTGTTGAGTATTCAGATCTTGCTGTTTTAGCAGTACCTGAAGCCTTGGCTTTAAATTAATGATGCTCAGAATGATCGTATGCAATAGTCAGAGTCAAACTCACTGATACGCTGTAGATCTTACTAGTATGGAAAAAAATCAAGGTTTCATGTGCTTCAGCACCCTGACTATCTTGCAGTCCAGCAACTAGAGACTGTAGATGTGAGAAGCAGATTCGGATCCCTCTTGCATGTATTTTGGCATGAATTATGAAGATGAGAAGCTGAAATGTTTCCAGGAATAGAACCAATTATAAACAAAAACATTTTTTAACAAACTGATTAAAGTAACTCTCTGTCCAGGGAGTGATGCGCACATGAACTTTTAATTTAACTTAAATAATGCCAGCTTTCATGGGTTCATTTCTGCTATGGCTGCATTTCCCAAAGTGCATGATTATAAATTAATAAGACAATTAAAGTAAACCATGCTTCAATAGATAGCTAACATTTTGGTCTCACAATTTTTTTCTGCCTTTATTGCCTATTCATTCTTCATTTTTCCTGTGTATATATGTAGAAATTGTAGAGAGATGATCTGCTATACATTCTTTCTCTAAAAATGCTAGCATATGTGCCATTTAAAACTGAAATATAAAGAAAGCACTAAGCACTCATACATAGCACCACAACCATAGCACAATTACAGTCTTTTGCTACAGCTCTGGACTCAGGCCAGACCTTTTCTTCCATCACCCAAATCAACAAGGACTGTCTCGGGGGCTGGTTTGAACAGTCAGAAGCAATTACATGTGAACATTGACTGCATCATTCCCTCGTGTTACTGAAGGAAGGAGGCTGGCCACCCACTTGACTGGCATAGTAAACCCTTGAGGTTCAGATGAAGCTTGATTCATGTGACATTGCTTCAAGTTATCTCCTTTTTTTTTCTTCTTCTTCTGCTGGATTCAGTGGCATGGATTATTTTTATCTTTTCCTTACCCAGACTTCTTCCCTCCTCACTTCTTCTTTCATTTTTTCTCTCTAGTTGTCCAGATACCTGCCATTAAAACCCACCTCTGCAACTAATATCATGAATGTGTGAAGACTAATGAGGCATTTGCCAAAAGTACACAATATGCTGCAGATGTATGAAATTATCTTTCCCCACTGCTGTATGTGTCAGGTCGATTCACAGATCCTCTCACTACACTCTGTGAGAGCATAGTGAAATGAATTTAAAGGATGGTAGTAACAACCCCAATAGCTCTGCTGATAACTCAACTGAAAGGACTTTTTTGATCCTTTATTTTGTCTTTCCTTTTCTATACCTTTGCCCTCCCAGCACACTAATGGAAATAAAGAAAATAATTAGTTTCAATATTTATTACAGTATGAACTTTTGTACCTCTATAGAAACATGTTTTCTACTTTTAAAGGTATAGAGAAATAGAGAATTATATAACCACAACGTATTTTCTCACACGTAGTCATGCTCTGTGGCATGCTATCAGCATCTACCAGTCATCTTAGACCAGTAGTATTTACTCTCTAAAATGGAATTAAACCTCATTTTCATTGAACTGCTCCCTGAAGTATATGTATGTATGCACCGTTAACAAGACTTACAAGAAGTTCTGTAGAGACTCTGGGAAAGAAGGGATTTATCACCTTTGGAAGAAGGGGCAAGCAACTTGGGAGTTGTACAGGGACTTCACTAGGGTATGTAGGGTGTAAATTAGAAAGTAAAAAGCTTGGATGGATCTCAATCTGGCCACTGCTGTAAAAGACAGCAAAAAATGCTTCTACAAACATGTTAACAAGAAGAGGAGATCCTGCCCAGATGAGGGTGTTGGGTGCACGCTCAGCAAATTTGCAGAAGATGCCAAGCTGGGAGGAAGAGTTGTTCTGCTTGAGGATAGGAAAAGTCTGCAGAGGGAACTGAATGGGCAGGATTGATGGGCTGAGGCCAATTATGTGAGATTCTCTAAGACTCTATGATTCTATGATTCAAGGCCAAATGCTGGGTCCCGTGCTTTGGTCACAACAACCCTGAGCAGTGCTACAGGCTTGGGGCAGAGTGACTGGAGAGCTGCACAGAGAAAGAGGATCTGGACGTGCTGCTCGATAGCCAGCTGAACATGAGCCAGTAGTGTGCCCAGGTGGCCAAGAAGGCCAACGACATCCAAGCTTGTATCAGGAACAGTGCAGCCAGCAGAAACAGAGAAGTGATCATCCCCCTGTACCCAGCACTAATGAGGCTGCACCTCAAATATTGTGTTCAATTTTGGGCCCCTCACTACAAGAAGGACATAGAATCATAGAATGCTTAAGGTTGGAAGGGACCTCTAGAGATCACCTAGTCCAACCCCCCTGCATACGCAGGGTCACCTAGAGCACGTGGCACAAGACTACATCCAAGCGGGTTTTGAAGATCTCCAGAGAAGGAGACTCCACAACCTCTCTTGGCAACCTGTTCAGAGCTCTGTCACCCTCACTGTTAAGAAATTTATCCTTAAGATCCTGTGGAACTTTTGATGCTTCAGTTTCTGGCCATTTCCTCTAGTTCTGTCGGTGGCCACCAGTGAAAAGAGGCCAGTACCATCCTCCTCACTGCCTCCCTTGGAGTATTTGTATACACTGATTAGATCCCCTCTCAGCCTTCTCTTCTCCAGGCTGAACAGGCCCAGCTCCCTCAGCCTCTCCTCATAGGGCAGATGTTCCAGGCCCCTGATCATCCTCGTAGCCCTGCGCTGGACTCTCTCCAGCAGCTCCACATCCCTCTTGTACTGTGGGGCCCAGAACTGGACACAATACTCCAGATGTAGCCTCATCAGGGCTCAGTAGAGGGGCTGGATCACCTCCCTCTTCTTAATGCACCCCAGGGTCCCATTGGCCTTCTTGGCCACGAGGGCACACTGCTGCCTCATGGTCAACTTGTCATCCACCATGACACCCAGGTCCCTCTCTGCAGAGCTGCTCTCCAGAAGGTCGGTCCCCAGCCTGTACTGGTGTCTGAGGTTATTCCTCCCCAGGTGCAGGATCTTGCCCTTGGCCTTGTTGCATTTCATGAGGTTTTTCACCGCCCAGTTGTCCATTCTGCCCACGTCCCTCTGATGGCAGTGCAGCCCTCTGGGGTATCAGCTACTCCTCCCTCTCTCTCTGCTCTCTACAACTACTTGAAAGGAGGTTGTAGTGAGGCAGGGGTTGATCTCTTCTCTAAAATAACTACTGATGAGACAGAAGAAATGGTCTCAAGAGAAGATTCAGGCTAGATACTAAGAAAAAAAATCTACATGGAAAGAGTAGTCAAGCATTGGAACAGATGCCTGGGTAATTGATGGAGTCACCGTCCCTGGCAGCGTTGAAGAAACGTGTAGATGAGGCACTTAAGGACATGGTTTAACAGGTATGGTGTTGAAGGGTTTACGGTTGGATTCAATGATCTTGAAAGTCTTTTCCAACCATAATGATTCTATGATTCTAAGTATAAATGTAAAAGTATCCCTTGAGATCTATGTATATCCTAACAGCTTTATTGACACACCAGTGTTCTGTGTTAACTTTTTTATTGAATATATCGTTTTTAAAATGGTCGATGCTTTTACTGACTTTAATTCTAGAGGGCAGTGGAAAATGAGGCACACATATTTCCACTGAAATATTCAGTGCCACTTCATTTGAAAGATCAAGAGTCTACCCTGGCATGATAAATTTCCTGCTCGAACGTACGCATAATGGAAATATTTTGTAGATCCTCTGCCATGAGAGCCTTCAGAAACAGAAATAATTTGTGTCTACATGCTAATTGGTATGAGAAATGTTGGCACCCTGTGTTCTAGGCACTCTAGAAAGATCGCAAGGAATTGCAGCTCAGAAAGTAAAGGGAAATGTGTATGATATTCAAAAGGATTAAAGAAAGATTAGCTGTGATCTGGGAATGCAGTCCAGTTCGAGCAAACAGCATTATTATTTGTAATCACCATAAAGGTAATCAGCATAAAGAGAAAACCATATCTTTTCTTGAGCAATACTGCAATCATACCAGTGAATGAAAAAAATCAAATGAGAAAACCTCATTTTAGCTAGCTACTAACCTCATTTAGTTTGTGAGCTACGTATGAGTCATATAGTAAAGAGGAAGGTGGGAGAAAGAAATATAGGGTTGTAATAACTGTATGATTTCAGTCAGATGTGTTTTTCTGGCTGTGTCAGTCAAATGTCTTTTTCTGGCTGCATTTGGACTGGTGTTTTAATTGGCTTTTCACATTGCTACCAACATACTCTCAGTTGTTCACGACAGCTCCTCCACTAAGGGATATCACAATAAATCTGCTGGTATAACAATATGCAAAGTCACTCCCTAATGCAGCTTTACCAGCACGGTACAAGTTAACTTAAATAATTTTAACACACTTTCTCCTAAGTGTGTCTAGAAAATTTCATCCCTTACTTGAGAAACTGATGCTGCTTCATTCTTTATTTGTTTTAGTTGCATTTTGGCTTGGGTAGTTAGGTTGCATCTGCAGAAGAAAATTTCATTTTTACAGACAGAACTTGTAGTAGTGGTCCATATCTAGGATATATACCTGTTATGCAGAAAGCTTATTGTCATTTGGTTTGATTTGGAGCAAAAGAGTGAATCTGGGATTATTTCATGCCAGCAAAGTCATCTAGTTATGAGGCTTAACCAACATTTCATGTTTTCGGAAGAGCAGAGGAAATTCAAGAAGAGAGACTGAAAGAAAGATATAACTCTCCAGCTCTTGGACTACCTTCTTTCCCACGTAATCTAAGTAAGTAAGTTCAATATCCACTGCTATCCTGCACTCCTAGATGTCTTACTGTGTTTGACTACCAATGCTACCCGAGACCTAAGAAATGATGTTGAGTCGTATACTTGGATTTCAGAAAATATCTGTCTCCTGAAGAAATGTTCACAATCGGCCTCAGCTCTACCACTAAAATCTTGGTACATTATTATCATTCTTATTTAAGAATATCATTGAGTAAGATTTCTCAGCCCAAATCCTAAACTCATCCACAGAGGAACTATCTGCTCAACTGTCTCCTATCATCTCAGTTGTCACTATTCCCCAGATCAGTATGAAACTAATACAAAAATTACTGGGTACTGCATTCAAAATAAAAAGGAAACACATCGGAAAAGTTTTAAAAGGAGAGTATAAGAGACAAACTAAAGAAGATTTTGAGCCTGAGTGTTCTGAAGCTGAAAAGCCAGTGTCATAACTTTAGGGGGAGGTGTTACCTGAATTCACTATTACAGAACTGCTTTTAATTGAAATCTGAGAGAAAATCTGAGAAAGATAATAGCGCATGGTTCAAAACAAAACCTTTGAAAAGGTTGTCAGAATTTATTAAATCAAGAAAATAATTTTATCCAGAATTCATATAATACCAAGCACAAAACATTTTGATCTTTCAGATCAAAAATCCATGAGAATCCATGCTTGGACAAATGATCTATATCAGAAGGTGTCCAGGTGATGAAAATATATAAAATAATACAATACATACAACCTATTTTGGAAACTTCCTCCTTGTTCCTCAGGGAAGCAAGATTCAGCTAAAGCTGAATACATTATTCATTGGAATAGAAGTGACTCCTGAAACAAGTTGAAAACTAAAGAGATGTGTATTTCTTTAAAGTTGAAGTTGGAAGATAAGAGAGGCATTGACTAAGCCATGAGTCGGCTAAGTGATAACCCAGATGAGCTAATTGAAGTTAATGTAATAGTGATAGCACTGGGTAACTAATTCCTTCTCTGAATTATGATACTCTATAGTAATCATTATTTTTGATGAATTAGCAGTGTTTCAACTTTTGTTCATATCTGTAGAAAAATGTGACACCCATGACTCAAGGAACAAACAGTTCTTATACGGAAATAAGACTAGTTAGCATTGTTACGATGTTATGTAAGATTTTGATGTCAGCCACTACTCACTAGAAAAAGCCATTTCCTTAAAGTATTTAATACTATTTCCACAGTTCTGCATTTTCAGCTCAGAAGATAAAGTAGCAAAAAAATCCCATGATACTTCTGAACTGACTAATCATAAATGACAGATTGTCAGAGCATCATAGGTTTGATATTGATTTCTTAAATGAAAGACTTTTTGCAAGATCAGTCCTAAATTGCTCTAAGGCTGATTCAAGGGAACTCCTTAGTCTTCGCTCTTCACCAGAGAATCCTGAGGAATATGAAACTCATGCCTGTGGTTGGTTTTGGTATTTCAGCTTTAGCCGAGCAACTGAAATTCAGCTGGCAATATTTTTTTCTTCATAAGCCACAGAACAGTTTAACTGCACTCATCTATTGAAACAATTTTAATCCTTTGCAGAAAGAAAAAAGATGGATTTAATACGGCACTGTTTTTAAAAACAGCCCCACCAAACCGCAAGTTAGATTAAATGTATACAAGTAACATTACAGATGCAAAATGACTCTGCTTTATGTAATAGCAACGGCATCTACTTTGTAAATATTCTAAAACCACGGTATTCCTTGATATGTATGTATTAAACACTAACAGTTGCACATATTCCCTCATGATTTATCCAATGGTTTAAAAGATACAGATTTGTGATGACTCATGGTGAAAAATGCATCTATTTCACATATGCACTCATATATTCAAATATCAAAAAAATATTATTTTTAAGTAAGTCAGGCATTTAAAAGTTATAAATACCAGAATTAAGGTTGCCTGTACAACTTTAATATAACTTATTTGCAGTTGTGGATGCAAATTTTGATTACATGATGACATCCTAGTCTTCTCTAGTACACCAGATCTTCTCTAGTCCACCAGAGGAGGAGCAACGGTCACTTGCTGAGCACCCGTCTTCCTATATCAATGCATGAGCCTATGCCTGATTTACTGGCACATGTAGCTACATCCTTGAACAACAAAATAACCTCTGCTGGTGTGAAAAAGATCTTATAGAAATTAAATATGGTAAGAAATATAGGGTGCATACATTATGCTATGCTCCCTAAATGTTAGCCATCACCCTGGCACTCAGAAAAGTATTATTTTCTGCAATTAAACCAGCACACAAGAAAAACATTACTCCTTCCCCAGTCACTTAAAATCCAATTCTTCTGAAACTATGAGCTAAGATGCATCTATGGTCAGGTGCAGAGAACTACAAACCAGCTCTCCAGAACCTGGGCTGGTGGTTCCAATGCAGTGTGGGTCCAGAAGCTGTGCAGGCACATGAGCATGTGACTTGTGCTGATACCTTTTTCCCCTCAGGAAGTTTTATTAACAGACACAGTCCTGTGCTAATGTGCTGTGTTCCTAGTTGAGGATCAACTCGTTTTCCTACCATGAGCTGGCAGAGTTCATGAGGACTGTGTGCACTTGTCAATGTTGGTAAGAAGTTTCCCACTACATCTGCTATATGTAACATACTTAAAGCTGTCTCATTGACCAGTTAAGACTTGCACGAGAATTACAACTGGAAAAAAAATAGGAAAGTAGAAGAGGAGAAGGATGTGGTTTGTGTAAGAACAAAGGGGTGGAAGAATTTCCATGAGTCACTAGTTTAATTGCTCTGCTCTCACAGGTACTCAAACAGCAATATTTTTCATCGAGTTCTTTGATTTCAGCAATATTTGGCTACTGAAATAATTCCAGTGAGAGCCAGCGAAACAAGGCAGAGACTGAAAAATTGATGAAAGTCTTTGTTCTTTGTGTCAGGAGCAACTTTCACATCCCTTTTGTTTCTTGCAAAAGAGGTCTTTGCTATCACTCACCTAACGAGATTATATTCTGCAGTAACAGATTTGATTGTCCTGATTCGTGCCTTGGCTGATGCAGCAAGGTCAGTTCCAATTCTAAAGACATACTGAGAGTTTGGTTTTTCTCTCTGATAATTCGTTCACCACTCTCAAAGAAATATTTTGCCCTACAGTTTTCCGATCACACACAAATCACTTTTATTTCTTAACAAGGCTAGGATGCAAGAATATAACACTGTTTTTATCAAGTTCATCATTAAAAATGGGTTGAACTTCTGAAAGAAAAGAACAAGACTCATGAGTATATATAAAAATCATTCATTCTTCTACTGCTTTAATGTCTTAATTATTGAAGAATTGGTGTCCTATCCTTTTTGCTGCTTTGATCAGAATTTCTCTTTAGCTACATCTTACTCTCTTGCCCATAGTATCTGTCCTGGACTGGACTGGCTGGTGCAAGTAAGAGTTTTTGCAATACTTCCTCCTCCTCCTGTCTGGGCTGGAATGACATCCACAGCTTGTATCCCCTGTATGGGATATGGCTGGAACTGAAGACGAATAGGTTACTTCCTCCTCTTCTTCTAGCTTATTCTTAATATGAGAAATTGTTCATAGTGTCTGCCTCTCTGTGAACTGGTATGAAGGAAAATTTTTCATATTTATTTTCTCTCACAGTTCTTCTCAGCTTTGAGCATTCATAAGATACAAATCTGAAGGCAGTTTAGCCTATTTAGGTTTAAAATTAGTCTCTGACTACCTTGAGGATGAGATTAAAAGATATTAGAGAGCTGTCTTTTTATCAGCTTTGGTGTCATTTAGAGTCCTGACAGGTGAAAGTTCTTAGTCTCAGTATGGGTATGAGAAAATCTCAAAACTTGTACAAGGTCAGAGTCTTTTTTCGGCACATCACTGGGAATTCAATCACAACCTGGGAACTGTCATAGCAGCACTTGATTTTCTGGGTGAGCCATTATTTTGCAGACCAGACAGGTAAAAGGATCTTCAGTTCTGGAGAGTAAAATAATTACCATGTCTCCTGGAAGCAATGGAAATAAGGCCATGGGTAGAGAGCATTATGAGAAAACTCTCAGTAAAAGCTAGGTTTGTAGGCAAGCTTGGATTGTCAAATACGTCTTATTGATGCTACTTCAAGGTATCAGAGAAGATACATCCCAGTATGGCAACACAGGCTAGAGCAGTGTATGCTTTGATTTTACAAAGCTTTGGGACCACACCTGCTTGCAGCCCCTTTGAGCAGCAGGTCAAGCATTGACGTATTTGCCATTCAGACAAAATGGTTTTCTGGGTCTACATAGTAGTGGTCATATGTAAGTGCAATTTATAACTTTACTATATATAATTTAGAAAAAATCATGTTTAAGCACATATGTGGTGAACTGCTGTTATTCTAGAAAGCAAATGCCACTGCACCACAATTTTTGGGTTGTGCTAACATTTCCATTTGACATCCCGCTACTCAAAGCATGGCACAGTTGGCCAGTAAATAAACTGTTGAAGCCTAGTTTACAAAACATATTTTTTAAACAAACACTATAAAAAAGCAAAAATAGCAGCTTTTATCTGTGTAAAATGTATTTGTTAAAATGGCAATAGTATGCTTTAAGAGAAAAATACAGTTTGGTTGAATCTACAAGCATTTTTTTACTCCCTGAAAACTACTAACAGTATGAAAATTTTATAAAAATTTGAAATTCAATCACTTGAATTTGAAGGGACCAGCAGGTAGTTTATGCTGGATATACATGTGTATATACAAGCTTTTCTTTTCCTTTATGGTCCTTCTTATAGGTAAGAAGAGATTTCTTGCATAAGTATGTTTTGATAAATAATTAGTGATGAACACTCTAATAACCTATATTTCCATAAGATTTATATAACAGTCACATAGCACTCAGTGGTATACAAGATAAATAACAGTTGTCACTAGGTTTTAAATGAGTCAAATGCAGCATGTACTGTCAACAAAAGTTCAAATTTTTATTACACTGTTGTCACTGGGAAAAAAAAAAAAAACTGCTTTACCCTACAGAGACCAGAGGGTAGAGATCATGATGTCATTTCCATCTGCAGCCATAGTTTTAAGCCTGCTAAGCCTGTTGGACTAGTACGTGGGTAGAGATAGAGAAGAAAAATACTGTTAAAATAGAACATTCAATTCTTTATTTCATCTGTGAAATCACTCAGAACAATGAAATGCTGCAAGTGGGTGCCTGCCATGTGCTTATACATTACACAATAATCATTGATTCAATTATCCTTTGCTATTTTTCATAGAAAATCCCTATTTGGTTTAGTGTATGGAAAGGGCCTCTACTAACAGAGAACCAAGACTGAATAATGACCATGCTGGTTGGTGGAAAACCTTACCCTTAGAATTATTCTTTCATCAAGTTTAGGCAATTTTCTTATTAAAAAAAAAGAGGAAAAACCAGAAATTTCATTGCTCTAATGTCCACACGGGTTAGCAGATAGGCTGCAACTGTTGGATCAGAAAATGTTAATGTTTTCCAGTCTGTGATTCCATATTTTTCTTTTTTTCCCCCAGTTGTTGTAGAAATCTTTTGCTTTTATCAATTAACTGCAAATCAGTCTGACCTGAGGAAGACACCTTCCCCTTTGATGCTTCCTGGGTGTCAGGAGTGGACCACTCAATGCAGAAGGGATGAGTTTTTCTCCCTTCTGATGTCTGTGCCATCCCAGATGGAAGCAGACTGGAAATAACCATGTTAAGAAGAGCCCAGAATCCAGTGAATACACTGGACGTCACCAGTGACTGAACCATTCAAATGTGAAGAGAAGAAACACAGTCCATTGTTTGGTGGGAATGATATATAGACAGGAAGACTTAGAAATAGGGAGAAACTTGAGTGTGCTCCGTTAAGAACCAAACTTCTGTGATTTTTGTGGCCAAGATTTATCAGCAAGCTTCCAGTGAGTGCATGCAAGACGGATTTCTCCAAGAATTACAGTATGAGTGGTTTCTCATATGGATAGCAAAAAGCACATCAGAAAGACAAGGACCATCTTTTTGCCAAATGTCAAGTTCCTGATCCAACATATGAGGGCACAAGGGCCGCCAAAGAAAAGGTTACAAGATTGTTTTTTTAATAGTAAAAAATAACATGTTTTTCTCTTGCTTCAGAGAAGAAACATTTTGGCTGAAATTTTCCAAAAGATTTCTCCATGAGACAAATGCCCTGCATGGAAAATTTCAACCTAAACAGTTAGATTGGCAAAAGTATAAGCAGCTAGGTCTTATAACAGGAAATGTTTGCAGCATTAATACTAAGCAGTGCTACCAATTCAGTTCATAATTTATTTAGTAACACCCTATTACAGCCTGATGAGCATATTCAGCTGCTTATGAGGCCAAGTTTTCAGGTTAGAAGACATGAGCCTTAACATCAGTTAGTTCAACGAGTTCATTGACTACTAAGATTCTCTTTTAATGACAATCTTCCTCCATTTTTTTTTCCATGGTGTAGCTGATTATATTGCAGAGCTATGCCATATTTTGAAACGTCCTTTACCTGAGTTTGGTATTTCCTGTTCATGGTGATTTCAACAAAGAAACGAAGACAAAAACCACTTTGGAAACTTCCATTAGAATTGTCATGATTGAAGGTATTTTTTGAAGCCTTTTTTTTTTTTCACTGAGATGCTTTCAATTTTTGTGCAGGAGGAAAAATGAGGTCATCCACATTGCCAAACACGTAACAAGTCCACTGTATATCACTGCATACTACAGATCAGTGGTGCCAAGACTGAACAATGTAGGCTGCTATTATGTAGGTTTCTTATTTTTTTTCCATTAGATGGACAGGAAAATTGCGGTCACTGACCATAGGTGTTAAAAATGTGCTCAGTATTCTCAACACTGTGTTGCCTGTAGCAAATCTACAAAAATCAGTTACTTGGGCACATGCATTTCCTACTTGCCCAGGTTTAGAAATGTGTTAGAGAGATGGATTTCCCTAAGCATCCTCTTCCTCTTCAGAGCTGGTATTATAAGCATAATGTGAAGACACAACACTGGCAGTCTTTCAAAATTTTCAAGCTCCAATATGATCATGAAGTGCAAACTGACTCACTGCTTTTCTTGAAGTGGAATGGAATCTACTCTATTCCATTTGCCCCAAAAGACCAAAAAGACACTTTTTTTTTTTTTTTTTTCTAACAAGCTAGTACTGAGCCTTGTTCACATGTCATTAACAAGGGAGCTCTAGAAGTATTGATTTTGGTTTCACTGTGAATTTTGTCATTGACTCCATTATATCTACTATAGATATATGGACTAGTGAATCAAGTGGCAACTGGAGTATTCCTGGACGGAAAGTAAGAATTCTTCCTTAAGAAAAACTGTAAAATTTAAATATTTGGTTTCATCTTATAATTGAATGAAAATGACATCTTTAAAATATTTATTTTTAAATACAAGAGACAGTCTTGCCTCTACTCTAAAACAGTCCATACCCTAGTGGTTAGGATGTTGGAGTAAAAGCTATCTGGAAGATTTTCAATGAAGGTTCTTTTACAAGAAAACAATGTTGTTGAAAGAATTTTCAGACCCAGTACAATATTTCTCATCTGAGATGTGAGAGTGTCCTTACAGCGATATTTCAGTTGAGTTCTCATGGGTCCTTAATGAATTCCCATGGAAAGATGGGAAAAATCTTTGAATTCATTCTTCTAAGTAAGTAAGTAAGTCAGACAAGTCTTTCTTTTGCTAACTCCTTGTAAATAAAGCTTTCTTTCTGCTGCAACTTCCAGAAGCCCTCCTCTGCACTTCTTCCAACATGAGATTTAATAATGTACTACACAAGTGCATAAGTACTTTTCTTTTTGTGGTAATACGTTGCTGGACATAATCTAGGATCCATTGCCTTTTCCCAATATAGGAAAACATTGATAGTTCAGAACCAGAGTGCAACTTATTCTTAGGCCATGGTCTTTTTTCCTTCATATATGTATGATCCTCTGGAAATGAGAAAAAAAAAAACATCTGTTTCAGGTCTATGAAGATATACACTGATTTTCAGTCTGTTCCTGTCACTTCAGTTTTCAAGCCATTTGCTTTTTCTGATAATATATATCCATCAATCTGTATTTGACCATACCTTGTGTCATCAACAAACTTGACAACTTTTGCCAATTTTAGTACCTAAGCCAAGCTTAGTGCTGAAAATGTTAAATAATGTTGGCCTAGATCCTTGAGGAGCTCCAACTGTAAATTCCTTTCAGCTCCTTCTGCCTTGTTTAACACATGCCACCTCTGTTTTCTGCACCAGTACTTTTATGTTGGGCTATAGATTCAACCTCTCTTACTGCCATTACTTATTTGAACAAGCTCTGGTTCAGAGAAAGAGATTCACAGCTGAGATGACTCCTGTGTGGAAAAGTCAAGACCAAGTTTCTGCTCCAAATTAATATATCAGATGTTCGAATGTTATCTCACTCATCACAATATGTGAAAGACCTGTAAAATTACTGATAATTCAGTTTTTCTTATTAATACAAATATGTCTTTCTGAGCAGACACTATGGAATCAGTGCTTAATTGAAGGAGTGTTTGGAGCTGTGAAGTGCAAGAAAACTCCCAGCTGCAAAAGCTAGCAGGTCCTCTTTCTGAGAATAACATCTCAATAGTCAAAAAGCTGTTAGTTATGCACAGCAATCAACAGTAAAGTGCTTATATGTCTCTAGAGATATGTGCTTTAGCTACTTTGTGTGGCAGCTGTCATGCTGCAAGGATAAGGTGCTTCTAGTGACTCCTGCTCACAAATTTTAGTCAGGTACAAAAAGCTTCTGAATGTGTAATAATGTGCTGTATAAATTGTATTCATTGTTCTATCCTCAAATTTCATAAAATACAGTTTAATGAAGTAGTAGAATATTCACTACTGGCAGCTGGAAAAGCTACTGATATCTGGTTTTCTCTCCTTAATTTTCCTCTGTTTTAACATAAGCATTTTTCTAACATGAATGGATACAGATTTTCCATTAAAAACTGTTAGCAGTGGATGAGTAAATGTCTGCCAATGCTACAGCCAGTTCATGAAGATTCCAGCTTCATGGTCTCGCCAACACAGCAATTAGGACCACATGGGCTAGAGAGGGAAAGGAAACCTATGCGTAGTGATGACAGTCCCATAAGGCCCTATGGCTCCCTTTCCAGTCCCATTTTTCGGTCTTTTTAAAACATATTGTAGAGTTTCTGGTGTGTGTATTTAAAATCCACAGTACTTATTTCTATATTGTTATTCATCTTGTCTTTACGTATTCATATTAGAGCTTTACTATGCCAGGTAAAGAGTAAGTTTTCAAATTATTTAATATGTGAGCTATTGAAATTTACTAATATTGAAGACATATATAGGTTGTGCCTGCATAAGTAAATAGTCAGATGTGTATGTATGTGTGTGAGTATGTACGTACCTACTAGAGAATTAAACATATGAATATTTATGTCATGAATGACTCATGGGAATGGCAACAGCTTTTGGAAATCTCTAAATTCAGTCACTGGCTTTGTTTCAGTCCTGATCAATGTGGAACATGTGTCACTTGTTTAGTAGTCTGTGTGAAATTTATTTTTAGTTATTGTCTAATTCCTTCCCCACAAATGTACAAATCACACTTGAATATCTGGATCTTAGTGATATGTTTTGCATCTGGGTATCACAAGCCCAGGATGGGTATGGAAACCAAACTATAGTTATAATATTTAATAATTGCTTAATAAAAAATTAACAGTGTAGGTATACATGTAAGTACCTACTAGATTACTTAAAGCATAAATCCAGGTGCAGGTGATAATAACATGAGAGCAACAGCCAGGGGGTAAAAGGATCAAATCTTAAAGCAGGTTTAGATGTCACTGGGCTACAAACTTACTGTCCTCTGTCCTTAGGAGCAGGACTCTTTATCTTTTAAGGAAAAACTCACCCTTGCTCAGAAACAAGGGAGGATAAGACAGATGACTACTGATAGCCCAATTTTTGAGGTACATTGGACATTTCAGTTGGAATGGAGGTATAAGCACAAGCTGCTGGTACTGAGACCAAAGGATTGCACAATTCACAACTTAAAAGGTAAGTCACTTTTGTGTTTCCTGGATAGGCTGTGTGCTGGTCATCCTCAGCACAGTAGTTGGGTGTCCCTAACATGGATGTCACTGTGCCCTTCAAAGACGCCTGAGATAGCCTGAGATATACGTATGGTCAGTGTGAAAATGTTGCAGTTTGAAAACCGTAGTGGTAGTGGTGGTAGGGAGGGAAAGGAGATATCAAATCAGTATCGGATTCACAAACAGTCTGTGGACTGTAGGTCCGATCGCCTTCCTAGGAGCAAATCGAGTTCCCAATAGTGTGATCAGCTATAAGCTCGACTCTGGAGGTATCGGATTCACAAACAGTCTGTCAACTGTAGGTCCAATCGCCTCCCGCAAAACAAGTAGTCGAGTTCAAAAACAGTATGATTTATTCAAATGCAACATTTACAAAGCAGGTTTTGGATGTCAGTACAGGAATTTCTCTACTAGAGCGTGGGGTTTTAGCTAGCTCTGATGTACAAATGTGCAATCATCACTCACCCCAGAAGATGGGAGACGGCTTTCAGTCTCGAGTCTCCTCAGGCGGCGTCCTGACGCAAGGGGAGGAAAGGGTTTATCAGCGCATCAACTGATCCAGAATTTATGATGGATTCTTCCCTCTTACTTCTTAGTCTCCTCAGGCAGCGTCCCAGCATGAGGGGAGGGAAGGGGGATCAGCCTGTCGACTGACCCAGGAGTTACGATGGATTCTTCCCCCCCCCCCCCTCCCCCCCCCCCCCAAGACTTTTCATCCTTAGTTCACCTTTTATACTTTTCTTTACATTCAGGTGGAGCTTGAGTGACTAGAGTCATACTTAATATTGTTATTGATTGGTGAAAAGGTTTCTCGCTTTCATTTAAAGGTACAGTCAACCGAAAATCCAGAGAGCATGCTCAGTGAGGGGTGGTCATACCTCGGAGGCGGGTAACTTTTGGGATGGAGGTGTGGTTTTCACATTATAATGAGCAAAGTTCAAGCAAAGTTCATCATTTGCCACCTTTGCTGGCTGAGCACTGGACATGTTATCGTATATCTCCCATTAGACAGCCACTGTGCGGCTTATCAGCAGCCCAGCACAGGGAGTGCAACAGAGTTTGGCTGCGGTGTCTTCACTCCGCTCCATCCTCCGTTACTCCCCTTTGCAGCTGCGAGGAGGGCAGGTTGTGCTGCCCAGGGAACCGTGGAGGAGCAGAGTCCGTGCGCACCAACCATCCTGGAAGCGGCAACTGTGTAGCACCCCAAGCAGGCCTCTGTAATGCCAAACCTTCTGTTAGGCCCTAGTTTTCCTCTCAGTTCCTGCTTTCAAACAATTCTTCCACAAACACTTCTTCCACAGTCAGCATGACACAGCACAACACAGTCTGCATCAACTACCATGCATGTTACAGTTCCACTTATCAGTAAAGAAGATGAGGCCAAAGCGTCAGCCCAAATCTCGGTCTGTGAGGGGAAAAGGCCCCTGCCTGGGGACAAGAGCCAGCTTGGGCTATGGGTCTTATGGCCAGAGAACAATCTTTGGGCTGGTTTTTGCTGCTCTAGATAGCACTTGTGGATCTGCTTTACTGGCCTCATAGCATCAGTGTACATTCCCCACAAAGAAAGGAATGATCTATGATCATATTGACTGTGAAATTTTAGCTGAAATTCAGTGCTGCAGTACAGAGGCCCCATAGCATAGGCAAACACTGGCACTGGGGTCATGGAGACTTGCCACAGGGTGCATCTTGCAGTCTTCGGACAAGTACCAAAACCGTTACAGTTCATGAGGCATTCCTCAGCAGCATGGTCAGTATTTTGAATTATTTTCTTGAGACAGTCCATTGTATTAAGCATTGTGCTTACAAGTGAGATTTTAGTGAGAATATCTTTGTGTTTGCCACATATTTTGCCACATACATTTGTCACAAAATCATTAACATTACATTGATAATGTTCACCAGCATTCTCTGTCCATCCATTTGGGGTTCAAGGCAGAGAAGAAACGCCTGTAATATGCTGAACTACAGAAACATAAGATGGGCACTACCTGAAAAAAAAAAAGCTCTGGCATCTAGTGACCAAAGGTTGCTAGGAATTGCAAATCCCAAGGGCTGAAACACGGTTTATTTTTCAAGCTATGGCACACTGCCAACAGGATGTATTTCTATTACTACATTGCAGTGAAGTGGTTAGGGTCAGAATTGCATCTAGGCAAAGTCACTGTTGGATAATTGCCCGTCCAGTTTCATTCATTCGCACATATGCTTATAATGCATTTCAAGGTCTCTGTAACATGGATGTGAAACTGAGAGAACAATAAAGATTTAACCAACCAGCATAGCTGGTTCTTTTCCCAGTCTCTGAACTCTATCCAGACGACACATATGGACATGGCTTGAAGAAAGAGCCTATAACCCAGAGAAAGAAAGAAGAAAGTGGAGAGAAAAGGAGTTTTCAGGACAACATTTAAGGAAAAAAAATCTTGCTTACACATGGGACTAAGGAGTCTACAGATGCACACAATACAAACTCTCGTCCTCTGCTTTAGGCATACATTTTTCAGGAAATTGCTAACCTCCAGCATGGTCCCTAATACTGGTTTGTTAGTTACAGGAGCCCTGAACTTGTATTTCCTGTCCATATAGTGTTCTCCTGATATGTACAAGGATTCTAGGAGTCAAGATGCCCATGACTGCAAAATTAGGATACTTGTAAGACACAGGTTTTTTTTTTTTTTTTTTTTTTTTAAAAAAAAACCTCCTGGGCATTTTGCTATGCCATGATTTGCAGTGCAGTGCGCAGATCTGATATATAAAGAGAGGCTGGAACTATGACCTCAAAGAAAAGAAGGCCCCTCTAACCAGTGTGCATAAGCACTGATGGGGGACAGGGCTAAAAAGGGTGAAGCCACACTCCTTTCAGGGTTACTGTAATGGGACAAAAAACAATGGGCACTAATTGAAGTATGCAAAATTACACTTATAAACAGAAAAATCTTTTATTTACTGTGAGGGTGATCAAACACTGGAGCAGGCTGCCCAGGAAGGAGTCTCCATTCTTAGAGACATTCAAAACCCATCTGAATGCAGCCCTGGGCAATGTGCTTGGGCAGAGGATTGGACTAGATCATCTCCAGAGGTGCCTCCCAACTCCAGCTATTCTGTCATATGTGTTATCTCTAAACTAGTAATGAATTACTGCTCCATAACAAAGCAGCAAGGCTGTTCAGCTGCATCCTTGGTCAGTGCTATCCAACTCAGTTTTACTGTTTCTGACACCCACGTTGGTGTCTCTGTATGTAAGGACATTGTGTCCTCACAGTAAAGACTGTGTCTTTACTGTGGACTTTGTTGTTCTATGACTTGTTGATCTTGAAGGTCTTTTCTAACCATAATGATTCTTTTATTCTATGATTCTATGACAGAGTCCCATGTACAGTCTTGTATATCTGAAAAATGTTCATCAACTCTGGTGTTCTTCCTCTAGTTTTAACCACTTTTTGTAGAACATTCTAAAAGTCTAGAGACCCTATGTTAGAGATGAAGCACTGGGCACTTGTGAAAAAAAATTGACCAAGTGTAGTATTATTGTCTGATCATCATATGATTCATCAAATCATTTTTGTTGATGGAATTACGCATATTTGATACACTTTCTCCATTACAGAAACCTCAGTATTTGCTGCAGAAATGTCAGCCAAATAATACAAAGCGATATCCTCCGATTAGAGCTGCATTTTTAAAATAACCACTCTTTCTATTAGTCAGTTTTATGCACTTCAGCAAATACTGACAGAAATATTTTACTTAACATGAGGAATTTCAGAAGGTAAAAATAGAAGGTAAAAACAGTTTTTAATGCAGAAAACTCTGTCTCTGTGACAGCTCTCTGTGGTATACCTTGGGTCAAGTTACAGCATGTTAAGAATACGGGCCCCTATTGAAGTCATAAAAAAATAGTCCAGGATGTCATGCATGAACTGTAATTGGCAAGACTTAAATGCCATGAATATTAATTTTGGTTGGAATTAATGATGAAACAAGGATTTGTGAAATGCTGGTTTTGAAAAATATTTTGAGAATTTTTAGAACTATTCAAAAAGACACACTCATTTTGCATATTTGGTAAAATTTTTGGCTTTGATTCTTGACTCACAGTAACCTTGAACAGGACAGTGCTTGCTAGGTCACCGAGTTTAGTTTTCTCTTAGTATGAATGATGCCTTGCATAATCCCCTACATTATTTTATCCAAGGACATCTTCAATGATTCATGCTTTTTGTTTGCATTAGTCTAAGTGAAAACTTACTAATTTACACAATTAAGATTTTATCTATGTTTACACGTGTGTGTGTATGTGTATATATGAAGTTGATTCTTGTCTCTTCTGCAGCACATCCTTAGAACAGAAAAAGCAAAGTGGCTAGGATAATACCAACTACTACCTAATTAATAGGGAAGTACTAACCTTTTTTCTTAAGTTATCTCTTATCCAATAAGGCGGGATGCAGCTGTGCATAAACAGGAAAGCTCTGCAGCTGTTCTCTGTCAGGTGATGTAGTCTGTGGGCTGGGCTGGCTGACATTAATCAGTGAAAATTTCTCTCTCTGCTCAAAATAAATCTGCTGGCTGTATGCATCACACTGAAGTACATTATTGCTTGTGTGCCATCACTGTGGCATTAATGAATATTTTCTAAGTAACTGAAACTTTTAAAGTATCTATATCTTAAAGGAACACTTTTAAACAGTGGGTGGAATGTTGTTGCTTACAAGTTGATCTCGGCCAATGGTCTGTTTAGTGATCATTCTTATTGTATGTACCGTATGTTATTAAAGACATTCACCTGCTATGTTGTATGTATGTGACTTTTGAGCAATAGCCTGTCCTGGTCATAATTTAAAATCATTATTATAAACACTGATCTAAGCACCAGGCAGAAGGTACTGTTAATAACTAGGAGCCTGAATATATTTTCATAACTTTATGTTGGTGAAGAAATCTCGAGAAATGTCACTGTAAAAAACATATGGATTTTCACAGAGTCTTACACACAGCTGTGCTATAGATTTAATTTTTATGAATTCTTGGAACAAACAGTCCCTGGAATAGGTGACTTGACAAGCATAGCACCACTGAAAGTTGGAGGTATCTTTCTTTGCCTGCAGTGAACCTTTCCTACTTAAGTACTATGAAAATGGTCTTTACAGTTTTCATCAATCTTTAAGCACTTTGGATAGGCATTTTAATCCACATAATAAAGATGTGGCAAATATCATAGAGAGCTGAAAGGACCTCCTGAAATTACTCAGAAAATTAGCAGTGAAATTGGCAGCTGTGGATTCCTCCTTGAAGATATTCTGTTGCTCCAGACATGCTCTTTCCCAAAATGTTGTCACATTGAAAGCATTCCCAACCATTTCCTTTGCTTACCTTCTCCGTCTGATCCTCATGGGTAGATATAAGATTGTCCTTTTAGGGTTAGGCAGCCAGGAATGTTGCAAATGGAAGCATTCCTGAGCATTTCGCTGATTTTGTGGCTGTCTGGATTTCTGTGATTAGGAGACATAGAAAAGAAACTACTGGAGTTAGAAACACATTATTCTATGCAGTGGTTAATGAATTATGGTCAATTAGTTATTACTGACTAGAGTTAGTTTACCCATTTCTTAACTGTATAATTGTTTCAGATTGTAGAAACTACTTTTTTTTTTTTTTTTTTTTTTTTTTTGGCTTATACTATGCACGTGCATCTAAACAGCTATATATCTTTAGTGCAACTTCAAACAATAAAGGAAGAATATTGCCACCAGCAGTGCCAGTGATGCAGTTTTGATGACCTTGGACAGGCTGACAAATGCTACCAAAGTGACATTCCAATAGAAGATAAAAGTGGAAAGGAAACTCCTAGATATACTGCTTATAAATATACATGGCCAGTGTAATCCAGAGGGTTTCAAGATGGCTCCAGCAATGGCATGATGTGGTTTCTAGGCTGGAATGCACTTTGTTATGAGTTTGGATAAAAAATAATGTCTAATCATCTGCAACCCTTTTACAAGCTTCTTTCCTCTAAGTTATGTATTCACAGCAGAGGTAGACTGTGCTCTTTCACTGGTTACTGTTTCTAACATTGCTTCTGTTGCACAAACAAATCTATCAATCATATCTCAGACCAGGCTGAATGGTTCAGGTGAATGTTGCTGTTTTGTTAAGACTGGTAATGCTTCCCCATTAAAGTGGATGCAGCAAATTCTGACTCTCCAGTATTTTCTAGTATTCCCAGAACAGACCAATTCCTTTCACAGCTCACTATGGTGCAGCATATTGCCATAGGAAATGTCCCCAGAAATCCTATTAGTGCATCTGAGAGAGGACAATAACAAGAGGTATGGTTGTCCCCTGCATTAAGGAGATCTCAGTCCAGAAGGGAAATTGCAACCTTAGTGTGACATAATTAACAAATAGCACAGTAGCAGAACAATAAAAGTTTTTCAGGTTAAAAATAAATAAATAAATTCCAGGAAAGGAAAGTTATGTATTTTCAGGGATGTGAATGGGAAAAATGTGGTACTGCTTTAGTCTGCTTTGACTCTATTGGCCAGACTCTCATTTGCTGTAATTTAATAAAGCTGTGATCCTTCAGTTTGCACCATTTTCAGTAGATGAGGATCTGGTTTTAATAACGAACACACTGGGAACCACAAGGGAACAAACAATACTAATGTCCACGTTGCAGCACAGGGACAAGATCTTAAATAACAGAGATTCAAACCTAGATACTGACTTTGGTACTAAGGTAAGTAGCCTGATTTATGACACAGCAGGTCTTGCTGTTGTTAGTGCCATACATAGTCTTAGAACACTCCATCTCATGCAGATTCCTTAACCAATATTTCTACATTTTGTTCAATAGATGTATTTCATATCTGTTGCACTTGCTGAGTGCTTTTCCATCCAAATATATATCAAAATTCTTGTGAGACTCATTCAGGTCTTGCAGAGCAATATATATATATATTTGTACAGATTTGTACTCTGTTACCTCCACAGTCGAGAAGTTTTTCCTCAAATTCAGATAGACCTTCCTGTGCTTCAGCCTGTGCCCATTGCCTCTCATCTCTCTTGTCCTGCCACTGGACATCACTGAAAATAATCTGTCCCCATGATCTTGACAACCTCTCTTAAGATATTTGTACAGATTGATAAGATCCTCTCTCAGAATTCTCTTCTCCAGACTAAGCAGGACCAGCTCTCTCAGCCTTTCCTCAAAGGAGAGATGGTCCTGTCCCCTAATCCTCTTTGTAGCCCCACACTGGCCTCTCCCCAGGAGATCCAGGTCCCTCATGTACTGGGAAGCCCAGCACCCCAGATACGGCCTCAGCAGGGCTGAGAAGGTGGGGAGATCACTTCTCGGCCTGCTGCTTCCTAATGCACCCCAGGATACCATCAGCCTTATTGGGCCTTCTGTCTTTAGGAATCACTGAGTGTATTTATATATATATATATATGTTTGCCGCCAGTGAGCACATTGGATAATAACATTTCCTGTGGTATGTCAAATGAACCAGAAGTGTTCCACAGGAAAATAACAGATATGCTAACAGAGGTAAATGATGCCACAACTCGTACTCTGGGTCTGGATCAGTAGGAGGAGCATATTAAAAATGTTTAAACTATCGCAAGAAAATAAAAAATAAAAATACTGTTCTAGTAAGACAGGAACTAACATACGTGGTGAAGAGCATAGTGCAAATTATCTGACAACTGTATTTTTCTAAGTAAATGACAAAGTCAAGACAAACAAAAACACCCTTATTTCAGAATAAGCCCAAATTAATGAGATTCTTGGAAAAGATTACAGGCTTTTCCATATTCCAGTCACAAATATCTTCAGTAACTATGCTGTCTAAAGAATCATTCCAGGAAGACTGAAGATGATTAAGAGAAGTGACATGCTGTAATGCCATGCAGAAGCAAAAGGAAGTGTGTACAAAAAGATCTATTTTGCATAATCTGTTCCAAATAAGTATATTAAATCATTTGTTGATGCCACATGAGAAAGATGTGTGGAAAGTTCTTTGTTAAATTTGTTTGTAGAGAAATGGCTGAAATTCAGACAAGGAAACAAAAACTTTAAAATTCATAGTTGGATAGGCTCTTATTAGACAAGTTGGGCTTGAAAGGCTTTAGAAAGACTGCTTGAAAATAATGTACAATAATGAAGTGACTTAGAGGAAGCTGTTTGTAATCACCCATGAGATGAAAATCATGCTGCTGTGATGGCACAGGGAACACCATCTAACCTCACAAAAAAAAAGTACTATAAATCCTGAGTTGCTACTGATGCCTCAGTGGGTCATATTTACCAAATTAAATACAATAAGTAGTAGAGTGGCAATTTACTGATGACATAACACTATTCCTATTGATGTACAGAAATTGCTAAAAGCTCAATGAGAAATGAGTAAAAGAACTTGCATGATACTCTGAATCATGACAGTCATCACAAAAGGAAAACAAGAAAATGCCATACCCTTTCTTTTTCAGGAAACCTTACTGCAAGTACAATGCAGAACCCAAGCAACCTTTGTACCATGACCAATAGGTTATAACATTTTATGCACTAAGTGCACCTAAATCATAAAGATAGAATGAAGAAAATTTGATTTGCTGTGATCTGTTAGGGTTCCTGGACTATAAGTCCACAAAAATCTTTTTCTGGTAATGCAATTAACTCCAGATACCACTCTTAGGTCATTGTGCACAGAGAGTTACCTGCACATTAAGTAACTAGGTAATTAGATCACCACATTGCAATTAGGTGATGTGGTTGATGCTTTGGTACATGTCCTTCACCAGGATGAAAGTAGCTTCTTTCTTGAGATTCTATCACAAGTATGAGCCCAAAGGCAAATGTATACAAGAAAGAAACCCCCCAGCACATTAGGTTGCTAATTTATGCTCCTGTATATTACTTCATTTTTTCCAGAATTTATCCCAGAAAGCCACTTGATCCTGATGTAGAACTATTCAAGATGGGGAATCTTTACTGAGACTAAGAAGCTTGTTTTGCCTTTAAACAACTCCCTCCAGTCAAAATAACATGCTATATTTTGTCTGATTGTTCTGACTTTAGCTTCTAGCTTTTAGCTTCTATTATTTATTTGCATACATATATATATATATTCCCCAACTGAATAAAACACTATCTTTAGACACCATTTTAAAGAATCTTCTGAAAGAAACCTGATTTAATAGTTGTTGCTGAAAACTAATTTGACAACCAGTGATACAGGAAATCTCTAAGTGGTTGCTGTGATAAAGAAAAATTCATATGACATAATGAAATACACTGCATTTCCTATGGAATATGAGTAGCGTTGAATAACTGAGTTATGGAATGAGATTTTACTTATACACTCAAAAGAAAGGAATTTGGGGATAACAAATTTCCTCAGAGACATCAGAATGGAATGTTCTGATACACATTCACTTAAAGTTCAGAATCACACTCGTGAAGCGAAACTCTCTGGATTTGTATTTTTAACAAAAAAAAATCCCACAGATTAGTTGACACAGTGAATGACATCAGATGCAAGTCTTATTAGGGCTGACTGTGTCATAGCTTATATATACTAGTAAGATCCTGTGTGCAAAGGTTGGTTTAACCAAGCATAAAATTAAAAATTCATTTTGTACAATTCGTATGTTCATCCCAAAATGAGAAAGCTGGTGGCAATGAGCTTGTATGATAGAAGATATAATAACAGTAATGCTTATGTTGCACATTGAGGTAACTGTAAAGATGTAATTTAAAAGTTGATTGAGAATTGAGCCACAGGCTTCTCATGACTACTGCTTCCCACCATTTAGGGTGGCTTTTGCCTTTGCAATGAATCCTTGCTACAGGGGATTACCTCAGCAACACAGCCCAGTTGTTGATGATGGTTAATAAATGCTTTTATGAGAAGCTGCAACTAAGTGTGTGCTATTTTACTTATTAAAAAACACATCCAAATGGACTAACAAAACTATGTGCTCTACATTTTAGTTTGGGAACATTTTGTTTTTGGTGTGATTTTAACATAGCAGGTATTGAGGACATTTTGGATTTTTCAACAGCTCATTTTTCCTTGCCTGAAAAGTGGTCTCTTTAGAAAGAAGAGACTATGAAAATCTCCTTTTTCAGAAGAGCTCTCTGCACAGAAAAAGAAATGGGCCAAAACACAATGTTTTATTATTAGTTTGTATTTATCACAGCCTCAGAGAAAACAGGGTTGAAGACACTTCATGAAGTCACCTATAGTTTCTTAATAAGAAGACTGGCTGTATCCAAACAGTTCTTGGCAAATGTTCATCTAACACTGTTCTTCAAAACACCCAGTGACAGAGATTCCAAGATATCCAGGGACAGCCTGTTCCTGGCCTCACTCTGCTTACTGACAGAACTGTGTGATTTGGGTATAATATACAGTTCCTACAAATGAAAACTGCAAAAGTCAGACAGAATGATTTATTCCGTTTATTACCTTTTACATATTTAAGCAGTGTTATCACTTTCTCCAGCCACCTCCTCCCTAGTCTAAACAGTACAAATTCCTTTTTACTTTTTTTTTTTTTTTTCCAGAGATCATCCTTCTGGAGCTCTGATTATATTTTTTTTGTCTTTTCTGTACTTTTCCAATTATTCTATATATCTTTTTAATAAATATTATAGCATAATATATAATATAACATATATATAACATGAACGCATAACATTGTGCTCCCGCTGTAGTCTTATCATTTTGAGTAGACATAGATGACATAGATGATGTATAGGTGACGTTTCTGTTTATGCACATCTCAATAATATTTGCTTTTTTTCATGGCCACATGACAATGTAATGTACTTTAATGTTCTGAGCTTTTCCTGGAGGATTGCTACTGAGACTGTTTTTAATTTTTCATAATGATTATTCTAGATGCTTATGTATGTTTGTCTTTATTTGTGGACTATATCTCCAGTTTATTCTTACTTACCATATACCTTTATTCTTGTACTGATCTAACAATAGTTTACTAAGAAAATATTTCTTAAAATTGCTTACGTGAATGTTATATGAGGCAGTGTCAAAATTCTGAATAGAGTCAAGAGTTATCTGACATTCACTGTTTGTCTTCTGTCCATAAGGCATCATATCATCTATCATAAGTAGAAGCAAGGCTAATTTGGAGAAGTTTACTCAAGAAACGTATGTTGGCTTTTACTCGCCCGCCAGTTATCTTCTGACTGTTTATGAACTGCTTATCTGATTATTGTTCCAGGAGCTGAAGTTAAGTGGATTCTTCTGCAAGCCCTCAATTCCTCCTTTTTTTCTCTTTCTAAGGATAGACTCTGCATTTGCCGTTTTCCAGGCTGCTGAAACTTCACCATTCCACCATTCCCTTATGTGTTCTCAAAGAAAACTACTAACAGCTTGAAGCTAGATTCAGGTTATTCTAAGTGGACTCAGGTGAATTACAACAGGGCTGCTCTGACACTATTTTGGGTGGATGAGTATTCTTTCACTTGCTTTCTTCATCTGTCTTGAACTCATATCTTTATAAGCTTTCTGACCACAGTTAATCTCTGCATGAAAAAGCAGCACTACTGTGGATTCATAGTTTTTTTTTTTTTTTTTTTTCCACCATTCATCAGATTTTTGCAGTGTTTATTTCTTCTGAAATGATTCAAAGAGATAAAAAAAATCCTTTTAAAAAGTAAATATATCCAGACATTGGAACTAATTCTGATATCATTGTCACAAGAATAAATCAAGTGTAGTGCTCTCCAGGTCATTGTTTTAAAGGTGAAGAAAAGCAGAAACAGTTGCCAGAGAAAAGGAAAATAATTTGAATAACAATTTCTAGAGGATTTCTAAGTTTTGTGGACAGACTAAAGAATGCAGTTGAATACTGTATGCAGTTTGTGTCACTTAGAAGCTTTTCCAGTGATAATTACTCTAAACACATCTGCAAAAGTGCTAAATAAAGGAAAAGATAAAGAACAGGGTTAAAATGGGTTTCATGGACTTCGTAAAGAAGTGCTCACTATTTTTGTACTTTAAAAAAAGTTATTTAAAAATAAAATTTCCAAAAGACAGAGGAACAATATACATGAAGCCAACTTTTGCAGGATCCATAAATCCTTGCATAAATCCTTTTGATGGGAAAATCTTTAAATCTTTGGTTTCTAGGAAAAGAAGGAATGTTGATTCTGGCACTGACTGTTAACCATCTACATATCATTTTTCATGAGCTATGAAAAGATGAGGCCAGTTAGGCACACAGTTCAAAATTCCAGCTTGTGGAAATGTATGAAAATACGTCAGGCTTATTTAGAACTGTTAGTTTCACCAACCTATGATTTAGCTAACAGAGAAGTCTGACCTGATTAGCCCTTTGATTTAATCATTTCAATTTAGAAATACATCACTGGCATTCAGATGAAAGAACGAAGGCATCTTTGTTGTCTATCTTGTCCTACTGCAGTGCTTTAGCAGTGCCTGCTTCTGAGATTGGGTTTGTTTCACATGTGTGACACTAGCCTCAGCTGTTACATCATATCAGATGCTAGTCCTGGAGACCACAGTCTTGTGCTCGTGACCTGCCCCAGCAGAAGTGGTTGCATCAGGTAACATGACCTCTCTGGGCACAATGGGAAGTAGTGATGGGGAGCTACCACCATTCTCCCTCTATCACTCTGGACAGCCCTTTTCCTCATCCACTGTACTGTGGACACTTTCTGTGTCAGCAGATCATTGGACAGAAAACAGGAGAGCTCTTGCAAAGTAGGATGCATCTCTCTCAGCAGAGTGACTTCTGGATAGCCACACACGATCCAGCTCCCTGAGCCTTACATCCTTGCACCAAACATGGACTGACTGAACAGGCAGCATGGAGCTGCCCCTGCTCCATAATTCTGAGTACAGCTTAGAGATGCTCTCCTGGGAAATAAAAGCTCTGACTCTGCATCTCTTAAACCGGTATAGAAATGAGGTCTACAACCTGTGAGTCTTAACCAGGAGGCAGCCAATGCTGGGTCCTGCTTTCAATAGCTGGGTTTTTGAGAGGAAATCCTGCTCCACCAGACTCCTGGTCTCACAAGGAGACTGGTTTTGATCAAAGAGACTAAAGATGCACAGCTTTAGAGAGGAGTGTGTTCAGACAGCATCTTTGCTTAGTGTTTCCAGCTGACTGGAACTGGAGAAAAAATCTCCAATCACCTGCAGTCTTGGACAGTTCGGACCTGTGCCTTAAGTTGCCAGGAGAAATAGGGCCAGCTAGACATTCTGCCAGTAAAACTTTTTCTTTCGTCAGATCATGCTCAGGAATTTTGAATTTCCAGGATTCACATTTCATAAGTAATTCTGCCATATGAAGGGGATAAGGGTTCCCAGGCTTCCAGCACTTATCTTCTGTTACTAGGGCCAGGATTCCCAAGGCTTCCAGGCACCTTAGTTTGTGAAAAGGAACTGGCTATGGAAAACAGAGTTTCCTTTTGAGGAAATATTTTTAAAAACAGTTTTCATCCTGTTTTATAGAAAAGATATTTAAAAATAAGAAAAGTGTTTCCAAGAGAAAGAAATTGTAAGTTTTGATCAGCCTTAACTGGAAGTAAACTGAGCAAGCAGCTAGTGGAGGAAGGGTCTGGAAGGACTGCCAATTAGATTGTCTGGGATGTTCCATGTTCTAATATTTAAAGATTTATACTACTGAAAATGTAAACTGTTTATGTGAAATTTTCTGTGCCAGGTGTCTTCCTTCAGCTGAATAGTTTCTGAAAATTTCAGACAAAATGCTTCAGCTGCTGCTGAAAAATGGTTAGAGAAAAATACTGCTTTACATAAATAAAACAAAAATCAATGGTATTCCCAGCTTTTTCACAAGATCTTCGGATTTACCAGGAAGTCAAATCTATTATCAGAAAGAAGTAGAAAAAAAAATCTTTTTTTTTTCATAGAAATTATTAACAAAATATTGGAAGAGCCATGCTTACCACGCATACTGATTATATACATCCCCCATCTTTGCATCCCTGCATCCCTGCATCCATCCATCCATCCTCTGTGCTGAATAAGGAAAAATGCTTAAGGCTTGAGGGGAAACAAAATACACAGGGTTTTGGAACACAGAAGGGAAGGATCTGTCACTGGTCAGGACCAGTAAGAGGCTAAATTAAGATGTTTATTAAGTATTGTATGTCTTTCATCTTTAAAATTTTGTGTAGAGTGTGATGTGTACTTCCTGTATGTCTTCTGTATTACAAATATGATACAGTCATATATGTCACCTGATTATCTATAGGCAGTGAGATAATCCATTCCCAGTGTTATCCACACCAGGGAAGCCTGCACCAGCCCCAAATGTCTTCTAGCACCTGATGGATCACACTGAGGTCTATGCTTACTTCTGTGGTTTGAGAGGGCTTGTTGCTGCCTATGAGCTGTGCAGAGCTAAGTCAGGTCCAGCCTTGCTACCACATTAAAAACAACCTCACAGTGTATACATGAGGGAAAGAGGGAAACAGGCACCCCAAAGTTCTTCGCTCAGTTAGCTCAGTTTGGGATCGCTGGCATTAAGCCAGAGCTGACAAGCTTGTTCAGGCAGGAACTGCATCCTGCTGAGCTATCTGTGTGTCTGCATCATCTTGCCCAGCTTCCCTGACCGTGGCAGCTTGCTAACTACACACATGGGTCCACATCTATATAAACTGTTTTCCCAGCTTAAGTTTCCCCTCAATCTGGATTTTTTTGATTCAGAACACTGATGCAGGCGGCTCAGTGTAGAAGTATCTGCCAGATTTAGTCTTAATCTGGCCCAGCCTACACGTTCCACTTCCATTGCCCAGGATAACTGGATCTCAAATATGTTGGATAAAAGGATTATGACTATACAGACATGAAAATAATTTCCTGCTCTGTGCTATAAGTTGAAGGAGAGAAGTAGAGCAGCAGTAGGTTATTTTATGAATTTATGATGCAACACTGCAAAGTACTTCTTGTGTCATTGACTCAAGTCTCCTGCTACTGCAGAAACCACTTCATCTAATCTTGTTTGTAAATTTATCTTAAAATTGCTTAGATTTCTGGTCCATACTATAGCACCAGGAAAATAATTACTGAATAGCATTGCTTTGATTATTTGAATTATTATGATTCTCAGACTAAATTGCTGGATAGTTTGTGACACTTCCTTCATTGTTCTTAAACTTAGATAGCCCTTTCATTTCCACAATGTTTATTCTCCAGGTGTATTTATAGCCAGTAATTAAAAGGACAAAGCAAACAACTCTTATCTACAGTTGCATTTCTCCAAAGATATATTGTATGGAACCTGATATGAAGAAAAGGCAAGATAAGCTGAAGCTTTGGCATCCAGTTAAGAAAATATTCTTGATGTCAAGCTGAGACAAAGTGAAATATGTGGGCTTACAAATACCTGTTATTTCCAAACTCAGGCACATTATTCATCCTAGTCATTGTTACCCTGCTGCAAAGATCCACATTTCCTGAAGGCTGGAAACTGCTGCCAGAGGAGAGGATCCTGCAGAAGGCCCTGAAGCTCTTTACTTCATGGGAGGCAGAGGCATGTGAGGCACTCAGTGTGGAGCCAGGGATCTTTTAGTATATGAAAATGGGGCAGCTGTATCATTCAGTGTAAGAATGTGTACAATCTTGTCGAATGGAGCTGCTGCAGACATTGTCCTACTGTACCCTTTTTTATTTTTTCATTTTTCTTGTGAAATAGAGCATATAGAAGTTGTAGGATACCTGGACAAGACAAGCTTAACTAAGTCAACCAGGAAATTCACCATTGGCTGTTTCCATTTATTTCAGTCAGTTTTGGATCAGCCTCCAAAATTATCTGACATGCCAGAATGACAGTAGTTTTTGGCTGGTTGGCTAGAGGAAGTGTATTTTTGTTTGTTTGCTTTGGGAACTATAGACTAGCTATCTTCAAGAGAAAAAATCTTTCAACCTACTCCCCTAAAACCACAGTCCTCATGTTCTTTAAACATTTTCTTTTATTGTTATAATTTCTCAAAGAAGCTATAGTGAATGAAGCAGCTGTTTGTAAGCATCGAAATTCTTACTTTTAGGTCCATGGTATGTAGGTTAAGAGAAGAAAACACTTTGTAGATTTTCATTAACTTCTGGTGTTAAAATAAACAACTTGGCTAAAACCTTACGCAGGAAAAAGAATCCTGGGATAATTACCCACCAGCAGGTCAAGGTGTTTTATGTGATTTTACAAGCCTTGAAAGAATTTAAATCAAAGCCAGGGAAAAAAGAATCCCCTATCTTGAAAGTCCAGCCTGATCTTTTAGCCATCTGATTTATGTTAAAAGAGTTTTCAAGAGGGTGTTCAATTTGGTTTAAAGACCAAAGGTCAGAAAATGATAACTGTGGAGTTTTCTCAATGTGTGTCTAACCTTTTCTTGCAGGAGTGATGCTGTTTACACTAACTAACTGCATATGTTGGGAGAATGTGTAGATACAGGGGTTTTGTTTTGTTTTGTTCTTAGAGCAAAGTCCAGCTCTATAGGAACTTATTGTGATCTTAGAATACATGTGATCAGAATGAATAGACTGTTCAGAACAAGGTTTGTAAATGGTGTCCAATTCCCACTTTTGTTTAAACTGGCATCAGCAAAAGTACATTATATTCTGCTTTACAAGCTAAGTTATATTTGTTGCTTTTAAAAATATGGTCTTGCTATATAAAAATATAATAAACTATCATAGCTCATATTGTGTACAGAAGCTTGAATAGTCTTTGCCACTGACACAGAATGTCAAAAATTAGAAACAGATGGTAATTACTAGGAACAAAGATGAGGTTTCAGAAGAGAGTGGATGCAGTGCATTCCAGAGCACAAAGAGTATTTTTTCCACAAATATTAATGACCATTACAAAGTCATTGTGTTTAGTGAACCTACATATTACCTAGAATGTGAAGCAATCCATTTTTTCAAGCTGACATAATTTAGAAGTTTGCGAAAGGGTCAACTTGACTGAGAGGAGCCTTACTTTATAGTAGATACTTCTATATTTTATTTTGCAAAGCAGTGACTCTTGCCATTTCTATTTCCCAGCTTTCCTCTGTGTCTATTAATCATTCAGCTATACGTCATAGTTTTTGCCTATTGGGCCTGACACAAACAAAATAACATGTTATTTTGCCACATTATCAGAAACTATAAATTATGCACTTGAAAACAAGACCTTTGTTAATCATAAGGATGAATTTTCAGCTGGGTGGTTTCAACTGTTTGGCAAATGATCTGAATGAATTGATTGAAAACAATTAAATATTGTATTTGATATTTTGTTTTTTTAATATAATGATATCTGTTTATCTGTATAGAATTATAAACATGTACAATTGCAGGATATAGAAGAAAAAGATTATCATACTACAGAAAGCAACGTAGCTTAATAACCAATTTCAGAAAACCTGCTTTCAATTTAACTGTTATTGCTCTATTCATCCCATAATAAAAGAAGGGATAATTTGCCAGTAAAATGTTCTGTGAAGCAATTAGATTAATATTTTATAACAGAATCTCATAGCAAGTGCTAAGAACTGAGATATTCAAACAATTTGAAGCAAGCAGTTTCAGCTTCATATTTTGAAATATTTCAAACCTTTTATAATTAGCTAGAGGATGTTCTCTAGTGTCTAAATTTAAAACAACAAATTTCATAAATGGTATTGCTCTTTAGAACTTTAGTACTGACTAAAGTCTGCAGCTGGAAAAAAAAAAGGAAAAAAAAAAAAGAAAAAAAAGGCAGTATTAAACACATCTCTGCTGTATTCTATGACCTGGCAATATTGGCTTAAACAGTCATTCACCCGATACACTGAGGCACTCAAATGTAATTCATTGACTTCTATGGCAGTTCTCCAGAGGTCAATTATTTAAGAGGTACCACTGCAAACCATTTGTTTTATTTCACTAGATCCATGCAGCAGAAAGAGGAAGGGTACATGAACAAACAGTTCCTTCTCTGGAGACAGATCTATTGCCATCATTCCTGGCATCAGCCAAGTTGATAACCACAACCAGTAAACATCTGAAAAAACATGTGAGCTCCTGCTCTATCAGTAACAAATCAAAATCTTTCAAGGTTGAAAAGGATACCAATGCCAATAGGAAACCACTCACATTTGGAAGAAGACACAGGGAACTCTAGAGGCAAAAACAAGTACACAAACAAACAAAAAAAGCCCACAACTAATAATGCTGGATCAGTGTATGGATAGCTGAGTTTCTTAAAAAAAATCCCTTTGGATTGAAAATCAGTTAGTACACACTAACTTTATACTCGTCTATTCTGGCTCACCCAGTGTCTAAAGCCAAGGCAGCCTATAATGAAAACTTCTTCAAGAACCCAGTCCTCAATCTCAAGCACATTGTTAAAGGTCATTTTGCTGGAGTGGAGTTGGAGGGCCCAGGATCTCATTGCCAGCATTGCTTGGGAGGCAGAGATACACTTCCTTTCATATGAGCAGAGATTTCCATCCAAATGAAAGCTGTGCAGTTTTGGCCTGTTGGACTGTTGGCCACTGCCTTCTCCTGGTTCCCTGTCTTCGATGTTTTCTCTGTCCTGTCACAGAGAGATGGGGACCAGCTCTCTGTGTGCAACAGTGGAGAGGACGACCAATGCATTTATTGGCATTCTCCTAAGTGAAGGAGAACATACTTTGAACGTTCTATACTCGATATATTATTAAGAGCTACAAGACGAGTTATTTTCCACAAAAAGTCATGATATCGAGTGATTTCCTTTTGGATTAGAGACTGATAAATGTTGAGATTGGACAGCCTAGCTAGAGCTATGCTCCAAGGAAACACCTACCAAAAATAAATCTGTAGGTAAGACTTTCTGCCAGGCTGGGCAACAAATTTACTTGTACTTCATTCAAACACTTTTAAAACTGAAAATTTCTTTAAAATAGAACTTCATTCAGGAATAACGCTAATAGTCATTCAGAGATAAAATGAGGAAAAAAGAAATGCCCTTCAAAAATGCTTATATGCATACTAAGTATAGCTATGTGAATGTTACTTAGAGAGTGGAAAAATCACTGCAAGAAGGAGAAATATTCATTCTTATCTCTCTCTCCTTCCAACTAGGGTAGAAAATACCTCCAGAATTTTCATATGTTTTTATTTAAATCTATAATCAGTCACCAAAATACAATCTTGTTTTGCTATGAAGTCACTGGACATATTTGTATTTTGCAGCTATCTTTGTATAGTTTGTGGAGGATCAGTAGGTTATGCCCAAATCTCTAAGTAGGGGCAAAAAATGACTTAAGAGACTGTTTTAAGCATTGGTTGCAAGCATGTTTCAATATATATGCACAGTATATATATTTATTGAGTAATGTGAAATTAACCTGCCGGATTAGCCACAAAACTAGACAAGCATATGATTGTTTTCAGGGTCACAGATTGCATATTTTTATATACCAAAGGTTATATTATGCTTTCTATTTTATTATTTGGTCCCTTTGTATTTTGCATTCAAATGCACTGTATGTTTAATAACAGCTTTTCCTAAAATGAAGATTTTTTATCCATTTAAATATTAGGTATTCTCTGCAGAAAGTGCCATCTTGTGGTGCTTTCAAGCAGAAAAAAACTTCTACAGAAACTTTTCACAAGTTTTCCAGTGTTCAGCAAACACAGCCTTAAAAATGCCAAATTCAGTCACTTCAGTTTATACAGATGCTTTTCACACATACGTTTCTCAGCCAAAAGTTGTTTTTGTTTGTTTTCTTGTTTTTTTTTTCTTTTTTTAATAAAATCAAGACCTTTCTTTGGTTTTCTCTCTATATTTCAGACTTTAGTTCTCTTGTTCATATTGCTTTCTTAGTTTACTGAGGGGCCATCTAGCTTGACAAGGGATGTTTCTACTACTGAACATTCACATGAACAAAAAGAAGGGCCTCTTGGCCTCTGTAAAGGCTTCTCACATCATTTAGCTATATTCCAAAAAACTTCTTCCTGGAGAATGTTCTCCAAAATACATATATCCTCCTGGTGATTTGAAAAACTTTTGAAGACAGTCTGTATATAGAGGTAGATATACAGATATAAAAAAGATGTAAAGTACACCTATTCCATTCTACATGTTGAAATGGGAGAGCAGGATTCTTTATTCGTATTGGTAGCATCCTACTCAACTGTGTCCAAGAACAGTGTCCATAATTACTCTCTATTTTACTTCAGCTGAAAACATGTTGTTACATCCAAACACACCCCGGAGTTGGGGGATTCAGGAATTCGTAGATGGATCTGGATATTCCAATTAGGCTTTTTCAAAAGCCCAAGTCTGAATTCCTCCAAGCTTTAAGAGGAGTACGATCTTGAGCCAAGTTACTTATTCAAATTTGTGCACACAGAGGTAAAGGCCAGGACTGAGCGTAAAAGCTGCCTACTGTTAAAATACTCTGACAGGGCACTACCATACCCAGCAAAACCTCTCATCACAGTAGCAGAGTCCTTGTTGGAGAGACTTGCTGACATCCCTAGGCCTCCTTTTCTACATTCCTGCCTAGCTTCCAGGCTGCTGCTGCTTCTCTGCTCCTGGGAGTTGAGCCTTTGCCTGCTCCTTGCCAAAGCTCTGTGAGAAACAATGAGCAGACAAAAAAAAAAAAAAAAAGCAGGGAAAGCCAGCACATCTGTAATTAAAAAATCGAACTGTTCTCATATGTTTCTTGACCTGAGTGTGTTGCTGATGGTGTTGAGACTACCACAGCCTCACTCTAGCAATGATTTTAATTCAGTTTACCCAAAGGATTCCACAGTTGCATTATGAAGCTGGTACGAGAGCAGTTGTCTTTAATGTGCAAATAGGTCTGGCAGACTATGCAGGCTTGGACCATTTTGTCTGGGGATGTGCAAGAGCCAGACTCATATAACAGCCCAACAAAGTGGGCTGGCAGCCAGTTTGGCACTGCTTCAGTAAAGATGCTGAGGCATACTCTGATGGAGAAAGGATCTGAGGGGCACCTGCCACGCTCTGCTCTGTCATGCCCTAAAATAGCATTTGCAGCCCTCACAGGGAAGAATTATCTGGGTAAAGGAAAACAGACCTTGGGTAATGCAGGTGCAACATGTTTCTGTTCCTGCCTTGGAGAAGAGGAGACCTTTTGACTCTTGGTTGACAGAATGACTTTTTTTCATAGTTTGGGTTTTCAGAGTATTGAAATAATCCATTTTATGTGATGTGATCTATGTAATTGGATAGCCAACAGAGGTGGGCATAAGCTAGACTGAAAAGGAAGAGATGGAAGATGTTACACATAATTAAAATGTGCTTTCAAATGCATTTACAACTGTTACATGAATAGAATATGATACCATCAACTCTCCTAATGAATTGATAAGATATTTTTATAACACATTAACAACTTTACAGACATGATAATTTATAGTAAAGTATATTTTCTATCTAAACTCTTCATGACTTTGGATTCAGTTGAGAACTGATGTTGTTCATGCCCAGATCTTCCAGATTCTCTCCAAAAGGACTGTCAGTATCGTTTTTTAGTAAGATATTACACTTTGGAGAATCTCAGGAACTCTCATTGATCCTGTAAACAGGTATATTTCTGATCCCTGCCTGTCAGTGAATTGGCTATATTATCTAGCAGACACTACCTGGAATTAAAACAAAGAAAATATGTGTTTTTACTCACTATATTGGCATAACCATGGCATGCAAATGAGTGTCAGCAGCAAGCAGCTCGAGAGAAAAGCAGGATCAAAAAGCAAGGTATGATAGGCTGCTGGTAATCAAGAAATGCTCCTGCAAAAGTCTGAGGGAGGCAAGAGCCCTCTGTAGCCCTGCAAAAACAGAGGAACTTGGAGAGAGGGAGAGGACTTGCCTGAGGCACAACCTCAACCCTGAGCAGAAAGAGACAAGGAAAAAGGTCCTTGTCAGGGCTGAGTGAAGTTTAAGTCTATCTTTTGACTACTGATGAGTGGCATGGCATGGGGGACTGCCACCAGCCTGACTACCACCACTATCAATGAACTCTCCTCATTCAATTTCCCAGACAATTTGATCCCATACAGCAGATGCTGACCAGAATTGGTCCCTGTACCATCCACTCTGTTCCCTGGCTTCGCTGAGAGCAAAGAGGATTGCAGGTATTCAACTTATTTCAAAAGTGAGATTTAGCTTGAGCTACTTAAAAAGATACTGCTCCTGTTCCACCCTTTCTCTATATTTTTTTATGTATTATCTAACTTAGCTATTGGGCTTCTGTGGTGTTTATATGCAAGAGGATGTCAGGGAATTGAAGAGGTGCCATGGACGTCAAATCTGGGTCCTCATCTATGGAAAGAAGTAATCCCACAGATAAGTTGAAAGTCATCACAGAGAGCTTGGGTAGGGTTCTGAGATCTCAGCTCGGCAAAAACTTTAGCCATGTGCTTATCTTTATGCATGTAAATATTTCATCCAAGGACCAACACTCAGGTGTTAGAAATAAATCCGGAACTTAAACATTTTGTTGGATCATTTCCTAAATTCTCCTTATTGCAAAAATAATCTAATAAAAAGTCCTTCAACCTCAGGGACCAAGAAGCAAAACAGAAGGGGAAAAAAAGTGTCTTTAATTTAGAACTGGCCTTGCTTCCTGACTCAGAGGCGGTAGACAAACTTAGGAAGGCAGATCCTCAATGATTATTTTATTTACAGCTTGACCCGTGAGACTACAGGGACAGCTTTAACAAGCTGGTAGCCTCCCTGACCAATATACATCAGAATTTCTTCACATCCCTGGTGGCCAAATTAAAATAAACACAGTCATGAAATCCGTCCTTTCATTAATTTGTTGAAACAAGCAGTAAAGCTAAATATACTAAGCAAGCCAGTCTCGTAAGCGATATGAATGGATGTTCATGCTGAACAGAAACCTATTCTCTCTGCCCCAGAATCACTGAATTAATATTGTTAGAGGCTCTTTACAGGGATTTAAAATGAATTACTTTTTAGTCTGAATCTGTGGGTGTCTATGTTAAAAGCCCTAGCTTCATTAGGAATTTCCGTTCATATCTAATAGTAATTTCCAGAAGTCAAAGCAACTTGCAAAATATCTGTTATTGCTGGGTTTAAAGTCTTCAAAGATTATTGGCCTTTACATTGGACCTTTTTCTGGATTCAAATCATAACACATAGAAAACTTTCCTCTTTATTATTCCATGCTTATAAGTTAGTTGTTAAACGTTGATCATATGCAAAGGGCAGTGTGTGGTTAAAAAGAAGACCAAGGACAGTCTGCTCTCAGACTCTTTATTCTTTTAAAGGTAAAATGTATGTTATCTACATTTTACTGCCAATCCCAAGAACAGTTTTGAGTATCTGGGTTTGGGAACATGCCCTGGCCTCATCCTACTTCTATGATAGGCTATGATGATGCTGTACTGGAGAGGCCTCTCTTCCCCTTCTCCACACATTAAGAATCCTTGGTTTCTGTGCTAAGAATATGAAGATGAATGGCTCAGAGAGGATCAAGGCATGTTCAGAACAAGGACCTGACCTAGATCAGGACTCAGAAGTGCACTGCAGTATGCAGCAAAAATAAATCTAGAATTTAATCTAAACACTGCCCATGAGATGCAACCACCAATTCCATCAGAAACACAAACCATGGGATGTTTGTTTTTTGGAAATGAGGCCAGTGCTCACAACTCCAAATCACATTTTCTGACTTGTGTTTTCTTTTGCCTTTATCTGGCTCTTATTTTTTGGTTAGTAAATTCTCAGTTCTTCAGATATCACTTACTACTTTGTCAGGCCTATTTATCTTTCACTTATTTATTCAAAACAGCAATAACTGATACAATTTGGGTTATTAGAGTCCTCCCATAATTTAGCAGTAATAAGCAGAAATTCGTGTATGACCATACTGTCTTTCCTAATCAAGATCTTATCCTTTTGATTCACTTTTCCAGCACTAAGTCTAAAGTCATACATTTCCTGCAAGTAATTACACGCAAATGTATTTTAAATTCATAATCCAATGCAACATCAGTTTATTTTGCCTGTTTGGTTTGGTTAAATTCTAGTTTGTCTCATATGACCATCTCATAATTTTCAAAATTATTAGTAACCTTCTGGATGACCTTTATGTCACATTCCACCTAACTTTGAGTGACACTGTTTCTTCTTGTGTTGTATTAATAGGTTTCCTTACCAGTGCAAGTAAAGGTACTATATCACAACACACGAGAAGACTAACTTCAAACTGCAAAACGAAGTGGGAAGATTGAGAGCACAAGAGGACAAGTTACATTTAGTGTACCTTATGCATTTTAGCCTTTGATTGTTTATGGATGTTTTATAGTCAAAGGGAATTGTCAGTATTCAATCTACCACATAAATAGGCAAGTCTTCTGTCCTTTTAATCCTGAATATTATGCCCTTTCTCAGCATGTAGTTTATCCTCCGCTCAAAGTTAAAGTGTTCCCTACATTAAAATTTCCTAAAATATTGTTCACCACCCTTATAAAATGTCAAATAATGGAATTTTCAGCACTTCCTCTGCGTGACTGAGTGCTGAAAATAATATAAAAGTCTCTAATCAATGCCTTTCTGATGCATTTACGAACTACTCTAGCAGAAAAAAAAATCCTCTTATGTGAGTGAGTATGTTTTAATTTTTCTTTCAACTAATTCTGCTTGAAGAGATATTATGGCCGTGAATAGCATACATTCTTATGAATATGGCATGTGGAGGCTGATAAGGATACATCCAGGTCCCAAAATGTGTTTTATGCATGGCTTGCTGAGTGCAGGGAGAGCAGGTCTAAATACATTCACCCATAGACACAAGGCTTGTGGTTACTGTCCATGAAAGATGCCCTCAAAAATGAGATCTGCCTACGTTAAGCAAGGGGAAAATGTAAGATGAGCACCTACTCTATCTTGAAAAAGTCTCTGGGGTTTATGGTAAGAGGACTCAGAACCATGAGATCTATGTAAAAGACAGTTTTCTTTATGCCAAGAATTGCAGACTAGAAGAAGTAAGCAATGGAAGAAGGACAATACTGGGTTGCAGTCCTGGATCAGCTGAAAGAAGACATCTGGTATCTGTGCTGCTACTGGAACTACAAGGATCATCTAACCAGGTTACTTCAGCATAACCTGAGGTCAAACACAAAATTGACTGTCAGCAAATGTGTAGACTGCTGTATTAAAGGTGCATGGGGTTGTTCTTTTGGCATTGAAGCCAAATATCATTGAAGAACCCACATCCAAAACTTTGAGAAATTATTGAGCTAGACATGAATAGTCTATTGGGAACGATGCTTGGCCTCACCTAGGTCTTGGGCCTTACCAAGAGCTGTCTGAAGGTGTGCTAGCTAGCAAAGGCCAAAAAAAATGCCACAAACTATTCTAAAAACTTAACCATATAGCCAATCCAGCTTGAGCAACTGGGATTTTTTCCTGATACTGTTTCTTCAACCATATATATAAAATCTGCAGAATTCTTTTACAAAAGATTTTAGTGATCTAAACAGTTACAAGCAGCAGTCATAATATTACTTCAACATTTCAGTAGCACATTTTTAAAATAGAGATATGTCAACTTAAGGACTGTAATTATAATTTTAATTTTGGAATTCTTTTAAAAATGCTTTGAATATTTAAATTGTACATTAATACATTGTATATAATTAATTTTTCATGAGATTTCAGTACACTTGCAAAAGCAAGTCAAAAATTTGGTACAATATGCTTTAGAAGAATCTGCTTTTCTTCACTAAATAGGCACAGTGTCTTACAGTCCTCTTTTGTTTCCATTTTGCATTTAACATTTTGTTTCTCTTCTTCATGGTATGTGGAGAAAGTTCTGACACTCTACATCTGTTAATTCAATTCTCCCATTTTTCATTCTTTTTTTCAGTATTGTTTTTGCTTGTTTTATGAGTCTGAGGCCAGAAGTTGGGCATGCATAAGTGAAATGTTCAAAAAAAGTATTCTGGCCACCAAGCCTGTCTTGAGTAAGAGGATATGTGAATGTATTTTGTGACTGCTAAGTCAGCAGTTTCCACATAAAGTTAATACTATCCATAGCCCAATAAAGGACCTTATTAACAATTTTGGAAAGACTTATTATGCTGTATTGTGTACTATACATGTGCAAAGCCATTATTTTTGCCTGAAAAAGCAAGAAGTGAAATATAAATGCTTTAATGAGGATTTTAATAATTTAACTACTAATTTTAATAATTTTAATAATTTAACTAACTATTTTTCTATTTTTTTATCTGAAAAAAAAAATCAGACTTTGTGATCTATTATGCATTCTTCCATAATTATGACACACTTGTTACCGAGTTTATAGCTTGCAGTGTAGGTACAAGACCGTTTTTCATGTAAACAAACCTACTGCAGTGATTATGTATTTGACCTGCAAGGATGAGCACCTTCAGACACCTTCATACTCAAACCCTCCCGAACATTTTCTGTGGATTTACCTAATTAACCACGGCTCACTTTTTTATAAGTAATGCTGGTGATACCAGCAGTGGAGACTCTTATAAAGTATCTTAGGAATTAGATTACATATACAAGAATACAGTATCTGGATTCAGGGACTCTGAATCAGTCAGGAGAACAATGTTGAAACACTGAAGAAATTTTGGAGAAATCAAGCTGTTCCCCCTTCTCCAGAGAATATCACAAGAATGGTGTCTTGCCTGGAAAACCCTCAGGTTTCAGAACCTATGAGAGAAACAAATATTTTAAAAATAGTATGCCTATATAGACTTTTGCTGGTAGAGCTATCTGAGAGCCACAGGTTCTCACATCAAACTGCTGTTTCCCTGCAGTTGCAGAAGTACTTTATTTTTATGCTTTAATGATTTATCATTAAACTATGAGACTTTTATTCTGTTTTATCTTTATCTCTTCATATTTTGAATAGAAAGGAGATGAAATCAAAGAATGAAGGGAAACGAAAAACTGAAACATTCCTACAGTTGCAGAATCACCCAAGAAGACTGCTGAAGAGCTTGGCACTGCTACAACCTAAGAAGATCCAAGAAATTTTCTTTCCAACATTCAACTTGAAAAAACAAACACTGCAGGAACGTTATAGAGAGCTGCTAGAGACACAGCAGCCCATCCCAGCAGCAGCATAAAAGATTTCCCCTGGGGAGGAAAGTTTCTCTTTCAGACTCTGTCTCTGACAGTGGTCAGAGGATTGGTCTCTTCTGTGTGTCTGTGTATATAAACCCATTGGTCTAAATACAATTTTCTGCCACTCTAAGCATACAGTTGCTCAACAGTTTGCTTAGAGGTTTTTTTCCCTTGTCACCTTTGAATACAATCTTTATGGACATGGGGCATACACCCACAAGGGAATTCACCTGTGTGTTTAGAGATTCCTGTCCTGGAGAATTCTTCTCAATACGAATAGATTGATTCACTGTGAAGTATGTTGTCTTTGGTGGAGGTAGAATCTCCATTTGCTTTTTGTAAAGTAAGTAAGTGTGTCCTTCTGCAAATTATTCTTCCTTTTCTGTGAATGTCTCTGAAGGGTGTGGTGTTGTCCTTAAGATTCTCAATATACTTCGAAAATAATTAGAAATACGTTCCACAGTAAGCAGAGACTAATGATCATATTCCTATTACTGGGTCACATATGGTCTAAATTGTGAGACTTGAAATAGCAATCAAACGTAACATGTTTTGAAAGTATTCAGTTGACAAATTTCATAATGATATTATTCTTCACTCTAGAGTATTAAATGTGTCATAAACATAAACTATGCTCCAGAAATGTTTATTTGACTTCAGAATGAGGCCAAGACCCAGAAGGGCAAAGACAAAGAAAAATGACAAGGGAGGATGACAAAATATTTTAAAATCTCGGAAAATTTTAAGTGGATTTTAATTCTTATAGAAGCTGATACTTTGTCCTGTGTTATCTCAGTGACCTTATATAAATTTCTTGGGATTTTATCTCTTCATCTCAATTTTTCAAAAATTTCCCAGATATGTGGTTGCAGAATCAGAGAGAAAGGTTATACATGGACTGTCCAGAAGTGCATGAAATCATGCAGTCTACTGGAGAAGGTGATAACAGCATAAGATTTCCCCATTATTTGCAAGGATCAGTGAATAATCTGTGAATCCAATATCAGAGGAGGCACAAGACTCAAAAACCCAGCACCTAAAGGAAGGAAAAAGGTTCCTTCAGGAAGATTTTTGTTTCTTCTTTTTTCCCTTTTCTTTATTCTTTATCAAAGAGAGTCATTAGCCCATAAAATCTACACACTTGAAAAAGGGCTATTTAGACACTTTACTAGTCATATGGTTTGTCTTCTGCTTTTTTTACACTTCCCTTAATGAAAATAGGTCTGAATTATTAATTGCTTTAAAATAAAAATTCTGCCCCTAGCAGTTTCTGCAGTACTTGAAGGTACATGTTTTTAACCTCACTGTTGAACATGTCAGAATTAATCTCCTCCCCTGTGGGATTCCTTTTCACACTTGCTAATATATTATTGTAAAAAACTCAGAGAGAAATGTGTGATTGTCTTTTGCTCTGTGCTTGGATACATATCAGTCTGATTTGTCTGACATATGCCATTAATCTGTTTCCCCCATAAATATGTCTTTGTTACATTCAGAGGCTACGGTATGTCTACCCTGAACTGGCTGGATGGCCACTGATTTTATTCTTTAACCTTGTTGTGGCTGGCTTCAGCCCAGAAGACTGAGATTATTTTTGAAAAAAACTCATCTCTGTATAACACAGGAAATAGTGATTTTCAACTAGTTTAATATTTACATTTCCATGTCCTTATCATATCAACAAATGAGAAAGGTTTAACAAATTCAAGGCTAATTTAGGGCCTGATTCAAACTCCACTGCAGTCCCTCAAATATTCCCACCAATGTGAATGAGTTTCAGAACTGGTCTGCAAATTTCAGCATTAATTGTTATGTTGCCTATATGAAAGGGTGTTCGTTGGTGCAGTTAACCCAAATTCTGCCAAGGTTGCAGTCACTGAAGCAGCATAGGAAGCTGTAATCCACTCAGTTCTAGTAAATCAGCTTGGATTTCACCCACTCAGAGACCTTGCTGGTGTTACACAGCTCCTGCTGACACCTCGCTCTGTTAACTGGGCTAGAAAACAAAACAAAAGAAAATGAAAACTAAGCTGAATGTCAGTGTTGCAATCTCTTCTCTGAGTAGAGTGTAGTTTGTAAGCGTGGAATCACTTTCCATATCTGTGTTTTCTTTTCTGAACAAAAAGGATGATACACACAAAAACCATTAAGAAAGAAGAGTGTCTGAAAATATTTCTGGACTAAATTTAGAGGGGAAGAACGATATGGCAAATTAGTTACTTGAGGTGAGTAAGAACATGTTATTAATGTGAATAAATACCAAGGATAGAGGACTGTATGTAGAGTATCGTGACTCTGGTAGAGAGACAACAAAGATCAGCGGGAGTAAAATAAACAAAGGGACAATTTAGACTGATTATCAAGATACAACTCATTTCACTCTGCTACAGACCTCTAGAAAGGTGTTTTGTGATACACTTGACAGTGCATTAATTTCTGATGCTTGATCCCCAGCTGATAAAGTCAAGAATAGCTCTGTTGAAGCCAGTGCAGGTCCACAGGTTATATGGATAGCTTTCAGTGTGAATAAAATTGACTGGATTATTTAACAGAGCTGAACAAAGATCACAAAATATTTTCCAGAAATACTTAGTAAAATAAAACTGAGTTCATTTTGGCTGCATTTCTGCCCCTTTCTCATTCTTTTTCTGGGAAATGGCATATTTGTGAGGAGCCCTTGGAGGTCTTAATGGACCAGCCAAGGAGAAAGAATAATTATGGAGAAATACAGGACCTGTTCCTGAACCATAAGGAACTGCATTTCTCTACATTATTTTCACTGTTTAACCCTTGATCTTAACAAACATTTATTCTGGAAAAAGAATTAATATGAACAAAACATTTCAAATAGTACTTTTGAAGTGTTTGCTCAATGTGACTTTGAAGCAAATAAACATACTTATCAGCTGGTCTGGAGTGACATTTTTTCCAGTCTGTACTGTCAGACAGGTATGGCTCATTACAATTCCTCAACATTCCTCCTCTTTGAGCAATCTAGTTTCCATTCACAGAAATTAGGCCTGACACTGGTATTAAAAGCACAAGAGTATATACATATACATATATATATATATATAAAATTGCTAGAGCCTCAGGTTATTAGAATATCTAGTGCCAAAGCAGAGGTTCATTAATATCAGCTTTGCTGAACAGTTAGTTGAAAGAAACTCCTGGAGTCTGACTTGGGCGCAGTTTGGGCCACTTGGAAATCCCAGGACCTGAGCATCTGGACCTGGCTTAGAGTCTAGTTTAGCATCTGAACACACAGAAACACCAAAAGTCACAGCTGGCTTTCACAAAGTTTCCAGATCCCTGCTGCAGAGCCAGAAGCCAAGCCCGCATTAGTGCCTGGAGTCCTAAGCATGTCTAAACAAATAAATAGCATTTGTTCAGAAGCCATTCTCTGCCCTCAGGCCAGAGTATCTCTTCAATAGAGCTGAACTTTCTTACCTGCCAAAACAGGACAGCTACATCCACACTGCCTTTGAAAGCAACTCATGTCTTGTGCACAATCCTGACATGTTTCCAGGCATTAGAGACTTAACTGGACTAGGCAAAACTGGGCTACCAATTTATTGATGTGGACAACTATGTGCCAATGAAGAGTCCAATTTTCCTCTGTTTAATTTACTGGTACATAGCACTACATTTAGTGTTCCTAAAATTGGGCAATGTCTCCCAGTCAATCTTGGAGAAATCCTGAAGTCACAAAGACATGTGTAAACAAATAAAAGGAAGACATGGACTCTTTTAATGAAATTCCATGCAGTGTGGAACTCATCATGGGTCATTTGACATTTTGTGAAAAGGCACTCACTGGTCTAGATAATAGATGTATTTATTTTATCCAATATTTTGAATTTTTTATGCTTTTCCATTTGAATGTTGCTTTTTCCTTTGTTTCACAACTATTCTTTTTGATTCTTTACTTTGACCAGAAATATCACCCATTTGTGTCATATTATTCATAATTGATTTATATATAAACAGCCTGCCATACACTAAATCAGTTCAGTATGTGACTCCAAAATGAATTCAATCTGTCGTTAGTCATCTAATAATGTGAAAAGGAAATCTTATATGACATGACTTTATACGCGGGACAATAGAAATCAACAACAGATTTTGGTAAAATTTCAAGGAATTTTCCAAAATATGTTTAATTTCTATACAGTTATGTTTATTTTGTATTTCAGGATACATTCTAGCATCAAATAAAAATCACAAGGTATATGAAAACAGAAATATTCATTCTTTTTTTCTATTAACACTTCTTGATTCTATGGTAATAAAATGTGGGAAACTGTGAGCTTGCTTAAATTTTGGCTAATGTGGGACTACCCCATCTCAAACTGATTTGATGCTACTTTTGAGGTCCACTTGATCATGGTTGCAAATAGATTAACTCAGTGTTTATCCTCTTAACCAGAGCAATCCCCAAATGCCCAAAACAGATTCACTTGGCATACTGTTGCAGGGTTTATGCTCACAGTGATTTTTTTGCACCTCTCCCTCGTCTGATTCAGTTTACAATTTCTGTCCTACAGAGAAGAACCAGGACTGCAGTCTCCTCCAGCCTTCTACATATCACATCACACTCCACCAAAAAAGAAAACAACTCCTATCCTATCTTCAGAAGCAAACTAGGTAAAATTAAGGATTAATGGAAGATGCCATCATAATTCACAGGACACTGGTGGGTGACTAACAGAGGCAGTAAGAGACTTTCATAGAGTTGGGTAGAAAATTTGAAGAACAAAATTTTCATCTAGCTGACCAGAATGATATTACTGTTCTGCAGGATTTAAAAGTTGCTTGGTGACCATTCTAAACTTGACAACACAATCATCACAAGTAGACTTCACTGTAAGACTTTATGTGGCAGCCTAAACACTATGCTAATAGTAAAACATGGGCCCCTCACTACAAGAAAAACATTGAGGCCCTGGAGTGTGTCCAAAGAAGGGCAGTGAGGCTGGCGAAGGGGCTGGAGAACAAACCTCGGAATTTCTTCAGTAAGGAGCAGCTGATGGAGCTGGGGTTATTTAGTCTGGAGAAGAGGAGGCTCATGGGAGACCTTATCACTCTCTACAACTACCTGAAAGGATGTGGTAGTGAGGCAGTGGTCGATCTCTCTTCCAGAACAACTACTGATAGGATGAGAGCGCATATTGTGCCACGAAAGGTTCAAGTTAGATACTAGGAAAAAATGCAACATGGAAAAGGTGGTGAAGCATTGGAAAAGGTTGCCCAAAGAAGTGGTGGAGCAACCATCCCTGGTAGTGTTCAGGAGACATATATATGTTTCTTAGGGACATGGTTTAGCAGGTATGGTTTTGAAGCACTTATGGTTGGACTCAGTGATCTCGAAGTTCTTTTCCAGCCATAATGATTCTATGATTCATAGAGTATGGGGTTTGAGGGAAAACAGAGAATGGAGAGAAGCATGATGAAGTGCAGGGAAATAAACAAAGGGCAAATAGAGAAAGGAAGAATACAGAAACCTTCAGAATTTGCTATCCGTAACTTTTCCACTTTCAGGTATGGTCCAAAGTGAAAGTACAAGTCATGACCAAGGTCATTTATACAGGTTTGTGCTTTTAAATTTTTCTTCTTCTTTTTTTTTTTTTTTCTCCATAAGATTTAGGAAAGAATTCTGGAATTCTGAAAATATCGTGACTACATAAATTGCAAAAGAAAAGAATAGCTGCAAAGCCTGGTGTTGGTTAGGTAAGATAAAACACAAAAATCATTTACCTGCAAGGATAGCAAAGATAGTTGCTTTATTTTAACCTCCCAAAAAGCAATTGTACTCATTCCAAGAAACCATGCACAGAGAGCAGATAAAATAATGGTAGTGAAGTGCTGCTGACAGATATGTTTCAACACCATATTACAAATGATCCAAATGAATGTTCTGGAACCTGAGAATTTGGCTGTGTGACAAGTTATGCCTTTCATAATTTGAGATATAAAAGTGGTTGATAACACTGCAGGTGGCTTAATTTCTCTCAAATTATAACCAAGTAAGAACCAAAATAAGTAGAGCATTGATGTTAAATTAGGCACCATCAACACCCACCATGTACCAAGCGTTTTATCTCCCTAGAAACAGAGTCTAGAGGAATTAATAAATGCAAACTGTCTCTGAGCTCTGCTGCGGTTGCCTGTGGAAGTGGCACAAGGTGATGTGAAGAGGGAAAGAGGGAGGCTGGCAGGACACCTAATAATAGTTCGTGGCATCTGTGGGAATCAATACTTGGATCTGGATCTGTTCTATGGAATAGCAGAAAAAGGGGCATCATAATTGCATCAAAAAGAGTACATAGGTAAATCTAATGGCTACTGAGCAAAAGGAAATATGTTCCGTTAATGTTTATACAGTGGCAGAAATGCCTGAATATCACAGATCATGCTGTTCACATCTTGTTGCCTCTTCGTCTGAAGAAAGATTTGGCCTATTTTACTTGTCTCTTTACAAGTTGTGTTTTTATAAGGATGCAATTAAAGTAACACATGCTCATATTCATTATGAGATAGTATCTTCTTTACAACAGGCGGGTACACAGATGCATCTAACACTTTGTCACCAGGAAAGAACAACTGGTCATAAAAGACTGTGGCTTGATTATTTCACAGTTCAGATAATTTCCCTGATTTGCAAGGATTTGTGCCACTGCACAAGCACTAATAATCCCTCTTGTACTTTACCCAGCCAAGTTGCTAACAAAACATATGATTTGTAAAAAGGCAAAACATGGTTTTATCCATGCAATAATACTCAGTATTTAATGCAGTTTTGTGTAATAATAATTAACATCTAGCTGATTAGTAGATGACTTTGGGGGGAGTTTTTCTTTAATGCTTGATTGTTTAAACAGCTAATTTAAGGATAAACCCTAGCTCTGTCATTCTGCTGCCTTCTCTGGCAAAGGACAGGAGCAGTTTAGAGAGCAGCAGTGAATTAGCGAGACCACTGCAAAGGTGGAAAGGTGAATCAAATTCATCCGCAACTCAGCCACTTAAGTCAGAAATGGACTACTCAGACCATTATCAAATGGACTAGAAAAATTCCAAGCTTGCTTATTCCCCAAGGTTTCAAACATCTGAACTTACTCTGAGGTCTAACTGTAGTTATAAGCATTTTTTTTTTCTTGAAAACTAAAGCAGAAAATGATATAGCAAGATTTTATTTTCTTTTCTTTCTTTCTCCATATATGCAGTAAAGTGTAAATGCACTTTGCATTGCAAAGAAGAAAAATAAATTTTTTTCAGCTTGCAAGGTATGAACACAACAGGTGTAGAGGTTTGGATGATCAAAATGAAAAATGCTTTTCATAACTGGTACATCCATTTAAAGTAAAATTCTAGGTTGAATTGAGCAAAACTCTTCCTAAATACTCCAAATGGTCAGGGTCCATTAGAATATCCATGAGTTTTTCTTGTCTAAATAATCAATGTTTTGATGTCCACATACACACCACAAAATGTAGCAAGGCACTTTTAGCCTAACTGAAATTTGCCAACTAATCTGTCTGAAAGTTTTGTTCAAATTGTTAATTTCCAAATTGTTGAAATGCACAAAGTACATAATTATGGATTAGGCATGCTTTGATACAAATAACAATTACAGGAATTCACATTTATACTGATGTGAATTTTCAAGACAGTGAGTAACTTAAGGGGGCACAAAAATTTAGTGTTTGCTGCTTCCAGGATATTTTGTTGCTATATGGCAAATTGAGCAGTTTTACAAACTTTTTTTGTAATCTTCTTTACTTCAAAAAAAAAAAAAAAAAAAAAAAAAAAAAAAAAAACCTGTTCCTGTTTAATGGAGACAAATGGCCTTTGGAAAGACAGTAACATTCTTGCCAGAGCAAGTCTCAGTGTCCACTCCTTTCCTGTGGCTTTTGAGGAATTCCTAGAAATATTTCATTCTTTTTTTATTTAGGGGCTGCACAGGTGAATTTTCTCCACTTAAATTTGACATGTTTCAAGTCTCTGTTGTTGCATCTTTCTGACAGTGATTCTCATCACTGAGGTTTTTGGTTTCTGTGATTTTCTGGAAATAAATAATCACAGACTAAAAATTGTCCAGGTTCCCAATGCTGTGCAATTAAATTAAAATTTAGAAGTTTCTGTAACACTATAATACCCAGTTTTGCAATTGGGTAAATTACAGAATTTATAGAAACAGAGATCATAATTCAGAATTAAGAAACAAAAATGAAAATCCTGCTAGACTGCGAATGGTTTTACTGCAAAGCATTTTTTCATATGAAATGAAACATTTCATTTCATAGCAAAAGGTGCAACCAAATGGTTATCTAGCCAAAACAATGTGGGAACCATGAGCTCTGAGTCCCTTTCTCCTCAGCTTGCTCCCACATTGAGTGGGTCTTTTCTAGCAGCTCATTCACTCATACTTTTTACCCATCCTCCACAAGATCAAAAATTCAACAGACTATTGTAAAGTCTGCATTCAAATATTAATATCCTAGGCATATCCCTTCCCATGAATAGTCATTCTAAAGGCCAGTAATTTATTATGTTGTATATCTTTACTATCAAGAACATTGGTAGTACAACAGCATGAACAATTATTTTGATTCATAAATCATAGATAAGTTACAATTCCTATTTTTTCTAGTATGTGCTTAGAAACAATTAATCCGAAGGAATGATCCTGGTGACAACATTATTTGATGCCTGTTCATATGCTAATCAAAGGAGGTATATTTCTATTACATTATGCACTACTTTTGGAGCACATATTTTGAAATTTTAAATTATCCTTAAAACTGCAGCTCTCAAAGGTGCAAAACTATAGAAGCGGTAAGGTTTGCAGCGGGTGCCACAAAGAGAAGTCTGATTTCTGGTTTTTCCTATCACCATTTCACATTAGATTTCATAATGCTTACCTCCTGATGTGTAAGACTGATGTTGCCAATAAGATCATGGTGAATAATCACTGCAAAAAGTAGCTATGGTGGTTTAAATTGTGCTTGACTCTGAACTTTCAGCTACTGTTTTTTATGTTGTTGTTGTTTGTTTGTGCACACACTAACACACAAACGCAAAAAGGAAAAAAAAAATACCCACAGTTGTATGTAAACTTTGCATACACGTCAGTGAAAAATTCATTTCCCAAGTGGAACCTGCTTCTGAAGGCAAATTAAAGAAAAAAGAAAAAAAGTGGTTGCCTCGTCTCTTTTTCTGGCTGAAGCAGATGAGACAATTCCTTCCACTGGCCCTGCTGTGGGAGCAACTACTTCCAGCACAGACATGAAAATAAACAGCTGGCAAAGAGAGTGGGAAGGAATTACCCTCCGCGTCACAGCATTTCTGTATGGGTTGTCTGAACACTGCTTGAAACAGGGACTAAGTATTAAACAGCTGTAGAAAATGGGTTAATTAGTTGCTTCCTTGACCTTCCTGCATGGACAGGGATGAAACCACAAATAAGTATCCCAGTGTCCCAGTACCATGGCTGGGGTGGGATATTTATGCATTATCCTCAGCTATCGACAATGCCTAACCTATAACTTACTCCCTGTTATATGTGAGTAGTTTATTTATTACTTTTCAGATCTATGCACTGTCCTATTTTAGAAAGATTTCTACAAGGGAGTCTTGCTCTGATAGGATATTTGTGCCAGATTTCTTTCATATTTTCGTGGCATTAATTTTATTGATCTTGATTTACTTCAGTTTTACTGCCTGATTCTGTACTGTTGAAAACAATGGGAATAATAACATTAATTTAAACAAATGCATTTAGAAAAAGTAGCCAAGAAGACAAGAACAGATCTGATGGCAACATGAATATATAAAAGCCTGAAGCAAATATGCCTCTTGCCTTCAAAATAGTATGTATAAAGTGTTCTCAAACTCTAGTATAAAATTAACATTTGCATCAGCTGTGCTATCAATGTCAGTAACTCCTTCACTGGAAATTTTAGGTCACCCAAGCCTTCCTTAAAATTGGACTGAGATGTAGCCCTCCCTAAGAAAATATTTTCCTTCTGACTTGTGCTTTTCCATTTAGAATGTGTAAGGAGTACAGTGTCCTTAGGAAATTTTGGTTTAGGTTAAAACTATGCAATGCCCTGAGAAATACCAAACTGTTCTTTTTTTGGTTGTTGTTGTTGTGAATCCATGGCACGAGATGGAAAAAAAATGGATATGCTCACCACTAATTTCTACATGACAAAAAAAAAATAAAAAAGGCATGCAAACAGTCTTGCTCCTACTTTTTTTTCTACTTTCATTTTTTTACTTAAAAAAAGAAAATTGGTTGGTTTTGCCTGAAGCCTCAGGCAAAAGCCTGAGCCTCAGCCTCTCATGGTATAAGTAAGATTTCCAATTAAATAATTGAATCTGGGATAGTGATACTGAAAACACACCAACATTTTTTTTCTAGCTATAATAGTTGGTCAAGTAAAAGATATTAGTGCTAAAATTTATTCTTCAAACCACTCTGTGAATTCCTTTTTAATATTATCATTGCATTCAGTTCCCATGAAAATGAAGATTTACAGTGCTAAATGTTATTTGTAAGTGGGCAAACATAAGATGATTTTTAATCCTTCCAATGGCTTTGATGACAATATGGAACAGGTTCGGTTATGCACTCCTGAGCTCCTCCCCTGAGGCTTTTGCTGGGAGCTTGGAACCATCCTTGGCTGCAGTCAGGCAGGGCAGCCAGAATAGAGGGCAGAGCTGCGAAAGCCAGCAGTAGAGATGTCATCAGTGACATAAGGCAGTATCCCTTTGAGATTGTTTTCATTCCTGCTCGACTACAGCTTTTTGGCAGAGCTGTGAATGTCTACTAAATTATCCCTGTTTGTTAAAGCCCTCCCAATAAATTTTTGCTTGATCCAAAGTTCAAAAGTTGGGGAGGGAGAGACTCCTTAAAAAATTTTGTATTCTCTTTTATATAGTTCCTGGTCTCCTGTTGAATGGGGGAAGCTTGACAGTCCACAGCTTCCCTTCCAACTCAGCCCTGCTACTCTCCTCTTTGCTTCCACCTTCCACACTGCCTGATACCATCTTGGTCTTCAAAGACAGCCCCAAATGCCACTGAAACACTCAGTGCATCCCTCCTTGCCCCGAGAGCTCTGTTTCTCTTACATGACTCTTATAGACCTTAGTTCATTCACCCATTCCTTGTTACCCACTAACAGGTTCATGCAGAGCCCACTGTTCTGTAAAGTGATTTTATCCATTTGGTTTTCATAGATTGCTCCAGGCTGTCCTTCTTCCCCCAAAAGAAAGTTTTGAAAGAAAACTCGCTAGCCTCTACCACTATGTGGCTATCACAGGACTTAAAATTTCAACAGATTACACAGATGAGCCAATTAGGTATCTTTAATAGCTTTCTTTAAAATTTGATACTGTTCAGACTTCTACTTTTCCTCTGCTAAAAATCAAGTAATGAACAGCTCACATCTTTTGAAGTCATACTGGTCCCTTTTGGATAAACTAAGTAAAATACCCATTTCCCACAGATTTAGCAGCCTCCCCCTAAACTCTGCACCTCCAGCTCCCTTCTCTTCTGTATTTTTCTATATTTCTGCATATATTTACAAGCATAATCATTTTCTTCAGAGAAGATATCGAGAAGTCATCCCTCCTCTTATCTTTGCTGCATTCACTTTATATGCTGTTACAGATTATTATAAGGACTCCTTCATAGAATCATAGACTCATAGAATCACTGAGGTTGGAAGGGACCTCTAGAGGCCATCTAGTCCAACCCCACTGCACACACAGGGCCACCCAGAGCACGTGGCACAGGACTGCGTCCAAGCGGGTTTTGAAGATCTCCAGAGAAGGAGACTCCACAACCTCTCTCAGCAAACTGTTCCAGCGCTCTGTCACCCTCAGTGTTAAGAAATTTTTCCTTAAGATCCTGTGGAACTTTTGATGCTTTAGTTTCCGGCCCTTTCCTCTAGTTCTTGTCGGTGGCCACCAGTGAAAAGAGACCAGCACCATCCTCCTCATTCCCTCCCTTGAGGTACTTATAGACACTGATCAGGTCCCCTCTCAGCCTTCTCTTCTCCAGGCTGAACAGGCCCAGCTCCCTCAGCCTCTTCTCATAGGGCAGATGTTCCAGGCCCCTGATCATCCTTGTAGCCCTGCGCTGGACTCTCTCCAGCAGCTCCACATCCTTCTTGTACTGTGGGGCCCAGAACTGGACGCAATACCCCAGATGTGGCCTCACCAGGGTGGGGGCACATGAGTGCACACTGAGTAGAGGGGCAGGACCATCTCCCTCGTCCTGCTGGAGACGCTCTTCATGCACTCCAAATCACATCAACAAAAGAGGGAAAATAACTGGAAAGAGCACTTGCATGGTTGCCATGACCTCATCGCATGGCAGAAATTTCCATGTTTGGTGGATAATACAGATCATTGGAGGACATTTTCTCCTCACATGATCTCTGAAATGACAACAGGAAGAGCAGGTTCTGCAGCTTGGATGAAACAGCTTGCATTAGTAAGCTTGCATATTTGAAATACAGCTATTTATTAATATGCTCTTTTCTTTCATTAGCCATGTGCCTGTGTTTTCATTAGCCATGTGCTATCTTGCTACCCACTTAAGTCAGCTAAAATGATATAGAAAATATAAATATGGCCTATTTACATGGCCTATATTAGGTGGTCTCTCCTGTGAAGAAATTAAGACAAATGATTTCACTCTAACTGTATATATCTCAAAATGAATGATATCCATCTACTCAATCATGATACGCATGATCAATGTGCATCAACATGAACATAAACCCTGGAAAAAATTAAAATAGGAGTAATGCAAAAGCTTATTACTAGATTTTTTTTTTGTGGGTTTTGTCTGTTTGCTTTCTTTCCTAAAGCAGAAATAAGTGTAGTCAACTATTTGGAATAATAATGGGTTTATCATGACTGACCTCCAAAGTCAGTCTTTTCTTGGCCTGTATATTGATGAATTCTACTTCACCCTTCTCTCCAAGAAAGAAATTCCTAGAAATATCTTTATTCAGTGCTCACATTAAACCATTTCTATCATTCAGCTGAGATAGATACAAACTTTTCTCTGGGATTTCAGTGATTGATTTCATCAGTCAAATACTTAATGTTGATAATCAAAGATGCTCTTGTAATAAATTTGCCAAGCCCTTGCAGTCTCAGAAATGGTTATAAGCACAATCCCTTGACCATCCATGAATAGCAAGTAAATTAATAACTGGACTCATTTATGGGCAATGTACAGGAAGAAAAAGTCTGTAATGGAGACTGCAATTGTATCATATACTCTGAATTGATGAAGAACTTCTGAATCATACTCCGGCCGCCTGCAAAGTCCAGTATCAGATTGCAGCAAAAGACCATGGAAAATAATTTATATTCTGGATTAGATGGCTCCAAGGAGCAATTCGGTTTTGTCACATGCTTATTGAGAAGACATCCAGAGCCAAACATTGGGAAATGCTAAATACAGGAACATATGTGAATTCCCTCCTCTTTTGAAGGTTACATGATTTCGTACTATTTCTTTGAGACAGAGTCCAGGCTCCCCTTTTAGGTGAGTAATCTAATTCAAAAAACTCACCCTTAAAAAACACTATCAGGAGATTTTCCAGTTTTCTTGATATACTGGTCAGAGCACCAAACTAGGAATTGGTGAAAACTCATTTTCCTATTCTTCTGCACTGAACAGAAGCAACTTGTATGACATAGTTCCCTCCACTCTTGGCAACCATATCATACAACCTCATGTCTACTCTCCAACTAAACCTGATGAATCTTGCATTCTTGGTAATACAATATGCAGTTTCACATCACATTCAGCTTCCAGCACCATCTACTATTGCCATTAATGCATATCATTTCCTAGTCTGGTGGTTAAAACGTAGCCCTACTTCCTAATTCCTAGACAAATGCTATAGCATTTAACATGCTTTTTTTCCATCAAAGCAAACATGTTGTCTGATAGATTCCGGTTGCTCAGGACTAGATCTTTTTTTCCAGTGACTGGATCAGAACAGAATTTAGTCTGTGTTCCCCAGGTGTGACACTTTCACGGGGGTTTCGATGTACAAATTAGGTGCCTAAGAAACTGTAGCCCAAACAACAAGAACCACATGCCATAAATCCATCTGCAGTTGGGAAACTACTGCAATAAAAGCTACATAGATAGTTTTATTGGACTTAAACACCTAAATTCCATCATCCTACTACCTCAAAGAGTACTTTGGATCTTGCCTTAAACTTATTCTGAACTTATAACACAAACATGCATTTCATTCTTCAAGTATCCATTGTTGAGTTTCTTATGTTTTTATGTTCTACTAATAGCAACAGAGCACATGGGGAACAAAGAAGAGAAAGTATCCTGAAATTCTTTTCAATGTTCCATATCCTGGTAACCTAAAGATATATGTTTATGTATAGCTTGAATAAAAATATGTAGGATATTACTGAGCCAACATTTTGAACTGGATTGATTTGTCCAAGAATAACAGTACCACTTTGTGAGAAATGACAAGTTCACCTAGCTCTTTGGAAGCCACATCATTGACCGTTTACAGACAGACTTTCCAGAGGACAGCTTAGAATAGGAACATTTGGTATACCTTTGAGAGATATACATCTTTCTCTGCAGGAAAAACTCAGGGAGATAGTTTCACTAGGTGACTGTAAAGCACATCCTTCTAAGATGTTATTATAAAAATGGTACCTGTTATTCAATTTCACTTTCAACTATTAAATTGAAGTATATAACCTTTTTAGGTATGTTTAAGAAATTGCCATTGATGCAATTAGTGCAGCATGGTGAAACAGACAAAAATGATTCTGCACAAGAAATTATTAATGCCAAGGGTGCTAGCTACCCTGCTTAGGCACTAAGCTAGACTAAGTAGCTCACTAACTTAGTAGTTCATTGTAAATACTGCATTGCTTTCCAAACTAAATGAAATGATAGAAAAGCAATTCATTTTCACTCCAGATCAGTCAAATATGAAATATTGCAAAACATATAGCCAAGTTTTCCCCAAGTCTAAAAAAAATGCTCAATAAATAAATGTTGTGTCACAGGATTATACAATTGCAAAGGAGTTACTCATCAGTATCTGTAGTAAGACTATCCTCTGAAAAACAAGATCCTTGAATCTTTTACTTCTTTATTTTAGTAGACATCCTCTAAGCACACCTATCTAACTGAAACCACCTTCGCTTTAGCTCAGGACCCCAACTGGTAGTGACAAATAATTGGAGTTCCTGTTCTCCTTGTCTCTCTAAAGAACCCTAATAGGTTCGCTTCCTCTGTGTATGCTTTTTTCAGGACATAGAAATTGATTGAGTGGTCCGGTTTCACAAGAATGTCTCTCATCTTGTTGGTGTAGCACATTCTCCAGGCCTGAAGTGAGCCTCACTCCAGGAATTCGAATGACATTAATCTACATCTATCACCTCCACAACTACCCTTAATTATTGCTGTTATTTCACGTTTGTTATGCTTATTAGTACTATGTCCAAAAAGATATATGGTATTTTAAGATTTTCAGATAAATGATTGTATTCTAATGTGTAATATGAAGTCTGGTTTTGGGCCACAAATTAAGATTGAAAGCTCTCTATCTTTTTTCAGAAGGTGAGAACTTGTTATGAAGTATTCCTCCACTGAAGGCAAGGAAAATTAAAAGGTTTTGCTTAAGGTCTTCATTTACTGTGAAGGTCACTCCAGGAGAGAGGAATTTCTAAAAAAGAAGTTAATATTTTATAGCTAACTAGATTTTTGCTAGATTTGCTAGATTTGGGCATAGCCTTAAGGTGCATTCCCTGCCTTTTCTTTTTTTCTTAACAATACCCTCATCGGTAATGGCAATAGATTGGATAAAGGAGTAAACCTAAATTCTCATGATTTTGTGTCAAAATGTTGGACAATCATAGAGTTGTTAGCTCAAACACATAGTTTTCTCTCTCTGTGACCTGAGTGGAAACGGATGCTATGCTAGTGGCATGATTTGTTTTCTGATCTCCCTGAACTCCGGCAGTTAGGACTTATCCAGCTTCCAACAGAACTAGAGAATTCAATTTGCAAACTCTGTTACTTCACTGCTATGCCCAATAATATCACACAAAACAGACCTTTAGGCTTTTCCTTTGCTTTGCCGTGCTCTATAACTTCTAAATACAAATAAGCTGTCAGCTGTAAAAATGATTGGCAAATTGGCTTTCACCAGTTTCTAGTGGATCTGTGGCCTAAATTAAAAATAAATGTAGTATATATCAGATGAATGACCAAGAAAATTATGAAGCATAGTTCCTTCTAACATACATGATTTCACAGATGCTCAGAAAATGACCATTTCAAAACCTTGTTTTATCTACGAGCAAAAGATTTTATATTATTATCCTGATTCTGTGGTCTACCAATCAGTCAACACTATTTGTCAGCAAAACAAATGTTTCCAACTGTATTCTCTGCTATTTCTTACACACAGACTTTGGTCAGTCACCTAAGTAAATCACTAACTGTAGTTTAAGTAAGTTTGCTTTACTTATGAAACTTAGCCCCAAAACGCTGCATACAGACCACATATTTTGAATTTTCTGTATGTCTATAATCATAGAATGTTCCTTTATTCCTAATCAAAACATGTGCTAATATATTCTCGGGCTCTCCTTAACTATTGTGAAAGTTGATTTGCATTTAGTTACATGTTCCTTAATATAGATTTTGGTAACTCTAGGAATTTCAATTCAATTCAGAAAAGGGAGGCATCTCTGCATTCTTTAGACTGTGCATTGCACAAATATCAGAAATGCGTAGCATTACTTAGGAATTTGTGCAGCAAGCAGACTGTGCATGCCTTCCATTCCTGAATAATCCAAACCAGGATATATTATGAAATAATCCCCCTATTATCCGATAGACCTGGCATAACATAACAGCTTTGTGAATCCTTGGCACTCCACTAGTAGTGGCTTTGTTCTTATTCAAACTGGGGTTGATATGGCTATGTCTGAATTCTGTGATTCGTTTTACACTAACTTTATAAATGAGAGCAGCCTTGTGTTAGCTTGGAAAAATAAAAGAAAAAAAAGAATTAAAAAACAAGGATTTTAACCAAGCTTCTCCAAATCTCCAAGGTAAGAGCTTTGCCTCTAAGTAAAGTACACTGGTTGCTTTGTCGTGAAGCTGACCAGTTAACAAGTTCCTTTAGCTTCTGTGTATTGTTCAGTTGGTATTTGATCCAAACCAGTTTTTGAGAGAAAGGTCTGTTCTGTCATGAATTCTGTGGACTGTGATCCAGTAAATTAAACATAGGATCATTTCCCAGTTTTGCCACAGACACCTTATGATACATATTATTCAGCTTCTTTGTGTGCTTATTATCCAAATAGCGGATAATATTCCTGCAACACTGCAAAGCCTGGTTCTATGTTTGCAAAACTCACAGACATTTAGAAGACGCAGGACCAACTAGCAGACAGAGAGTGCAGATATCCTTACCCCACAGAAATTTCCACAGAATGTGAATTTGCTCTCATCTAACAGTAAATCAGCAGTATGTAATGATTTCCGCAGTTGGCTATTTGGTAGTGACCAGCAGCCCCACATTATGGGCAGAAGTCTCTATAGCTGTTATTTCATGTAGCTGAGATCAGGATTTGGCCCTTACATTGAAATTGCCCAGATGACTTCTACTTCTAAAAATAATCTAGAAACAGATTGCAGAGGGTGAATGGTATGTTGATGTACAAACTGATGTACAAAATCTATCTATGCAAATTAAAAACATCATTTGCCACAATATCTCCTTTTCCTTTTCAAGTAGAGAAGTCAATAGTAAGAAATGATAGTGAATAAAATAGTTTGCCAGCTGAACAGAAAGCAGAGTTAGCCTAATGTTGGTTATGGTCTATGTACAAAATTGGCTGAAAAAATCAGTCCTTCCCTTTCACTCCATACGCCTACCAGAGCAATTTTACTTCAACTACGGAAAAGTGGTTTATTCAAAGCACTCATCCAAACTGAGATCTGGCTGCAAGGGATATTGTGGCCAATAGAATTTTGTGTCCTTTCATGAATGCTTATGCAAATGGTACTTTTTGTTCTTACTCTGACTTTTAGTAGAAGATTCATGGCCTGTTGCCTTTTCAAGGTTGAAAATAACTACAACAGGGGTATTTGTGTGATATAAATGACAGCTGCTGGCTCTGTATTGTGCCTCACTGCGAGAACCTACATTGTCCCTAAGGGCCCAGTGTATCTTAGAGCTACATGCAGGGCTTGCTACGAACACCCAGCTTTCACAAATAGAAGTAGGTGTCAGATTTTACTGACTTTCAGTTATGCTGCAGCTTCTCCTTCCCCTAATACTCTTTTACACTTTTTTTTTTTTTTTGGCAAGATAGGTATGTAAGCCAGGTTGCAGGCAGAGTTCTGTCTTCTGTGATTTTATGCCTTCCAAACTGTTGTCAAAGACTCAATGTCAACCTTCATGGAGTTCCCAAAGTGTTTAAGTTTTATTTTTTCAAAAAAGATTATTAAAGATAGTAAGAACAGGGATCTAACATCTCCCTAACAATATAAAACATGAAATGACCAGTTCTCTGGGCATTAGAGTTAGAAGATGAGCACGCATACTAGAGTTTTGGAGCATATTTTAATGGTGATTTATGGAGATGTTTGTTGAGAGGGTGTGCTTACTAGATATTTCTCCATCCTTCAATGGATTTGGGAGACATTGTAGCTAAAGTAATGTCCCTTCTGGAGCTGCAGCGTAGGATGATAGGCTTCCCAATAAAGCTGTGTTAAAAATACTCTTCTCCCTCCTGCAGGTGGCCAGGATGACACCTTTTTTAAAAGGCAGAAATAAGGAGGAGACATCTGTGGTGGGTAGCTAAGGTAGAAGAGAAGAGTGGGGTCTTCCCAAAGCACCTACTTGGCAGAACAGATACCCACTGTTAAAAAAGAGTCTTTGAGGCACACATTGCCTGGAATTCAGGTGCTCAAAGATCTGAAGGTTTTATTCAGTCTCGCTCTGGTAGCATCATACGGATCATATCAGATATCCAGATTGAAAAGCCATATTCCGTAGTTTGGCTGAATTACACAAAGAAGGAAAAGAAAGTGGTTCACAGTTCAACATAGTATCAAGACATTATATTAGAGTGTGCTCAGCCAACACTTGCCTAGGAATGAATACAAAGATGAGTTCTGCTAGTGCTAGGAAGGGATTTTTTGCTTTTGTAGACAACTCTTTTCAGCAAATATAAACAACAACAACAAAAAGGTATAAGTTCTGTTGTTTTTTGTTGAGTTCTTGTGTGATGTGTTGTATGTGATTTTAACTGGTCTCTAAATGCCGCTGTAGAGTTTCTAGCAAAGGGCATGACAGGCTACAACTGAATCCTCACAAAGCTGAATTTTTACTTCTTAAGTAAGTATAAGATGTTTCAGAGAGTTTTGTATATTCTTTAACTACCTAAAACCAGATTAAGCTCATGTGGCTGAGAAGGGCAAGAAAAAATGACATTTCTTTTGGCATGACACACTTACAGAGTGAAACTTTAGTGATCTTCACTAAGAAGTTGATAGACTAAATGCTTACTACTGTTCTGCCTGCTGAAGTCAAGCCAGGAACAACAAAGGAAGGCATTGTACTGATGTCATTGTCTGGAGCTCTTGGGATCACATTTATCAACTAGACTTGCCATGTAGGCTGAATTATGGGTTGCAAGAACTGAGAGTCTTAAATCTAAAAAGCCTCATACTGTTTTGATAGCTTATAATAGAGTTCTGCTTAAACTGGCAGTGAACCTAAAGAGAATCCTGTATGCCACTTTCATCTATGTCATTGTTCTTCAGTAACATAAAAACATTATGTGAATTCATGCACTGGGAATGTCTGGACACAAGAAATTTTTACTTAGTCATAACTTCTGTAGGATTAGAGATAGTTAGTTTGTTTGAAAACAATTATCTGTTCTAAACATCAGAAGGGAAGAGTGGCTGGCCTTCATGTGGAGTAGTTTAAATGGCTCTTCATTTGTATCGCTTAATAAATTCTCAGTAAAAGTGAGCAATTCTTAAACCTCAAACATACTAAACAGCAACTGACGTACACAGATAAACATCAACACATGGTGAGAAGTAAAGCACATAGACAATTTTTATTTGATATCTTATCTGCTCAAAAAATAGTTTATAGCTTATGCATGTTTTCATTTTGTTCAGATTTTTATTTTGATTTTCTTAAACTCCATCTTTGATTATCTCTCTATATGAAAAAAATGCTTTGTCTTTTTCACTAAAAACAGCAGACCTAAAATGTATATTTTTACCCTTCCTTTATGGCTTTTAAGTGGCACAGAAGAGTAAATGCAAAATCCTTGCAGTATTACCCATAAATTTAAAACTGCTGGTACCATTCTGTGTGATATAGACAATCATCTGACGCAGTCATATACCTGAGCAGTAAACTAAGGTATCCTACAACTATATATTCTACAGATAAATAGGATCCTACAAAATTAGATTCTAGAGATTTATCGTACATATTGCTTTCAAGGAAATAAAATAACTGCAATGTAACTGCAACAGTTGAAAATTCCTTTCTCATTAGTACATTAAAAAAAAGGAAATATAAATTTTCAAATTTTCAGTTATTTCTAAGATGAATCTTACTGCATCCATAAATATGTCATAAAAATCCAATGCTAAGTTTGTTTCTGCTCAGCTATGAAATATTAATGGTGTAAGCTGAAAGACATTATGGAAGTTATGTAAATGGACATAAGAAGCACTGTGCTGCATTTTAGATTTTCTTCAACAAGCAAAACCGAAAACAGTATGTTTTAAACTGATCTGCTCAATTATTAAGTGTAGCAAAACCTTCAACTCTAAGAACAATTAATTTTCTACTTTGTGATAGATTCTGAAAATTATAAAGAAATTACATTAAAACATAAATAGGATTTCTACAGTTCTGGCTTACAAAATGCAAAAATGAAAGGAGAAAAGAAAGGAAAAGAAAGGAAGAGGAAAAGGAAAGGAAAGGAAAGGAAAGGAAAGGAAAGGAAAGGAAAGGAAAGGAAAGGAAAGGAAAGGAAAGGAAAGGAAAGGAAAGGAAAGGAAAGGAAAGGAAAGGAAAGGAAAGGAAAGGAAAGGAAAGGAAAGGAAAGGAAAGGAAAGGAAAGGAAAGGAAAGGAAAGGAAAGGAAAGGAGAAAAAAAAGAGAAAAAAGAAGACACTACCATTAAAATGAAAATAATAGTTCTCTAGAATATTTTTCCTTTTTGAATCTGCTGAATCTACTTTTTTTCTCCCTATTGTGGCTGTGTATCTGTTTTAAGTGCATCTACTGAACAGCAGCTTTTAAACTGTTTTATTTCGGAGGCAAGGTAAGGAGTATCATACGAATTACAGCTGTTTGCAATTTTCTGGAAAGAAAAAATGGAGAAGAAAATTACCATCTTGTAATCATTCTTCTTTCATGCACATTCTCAAAATGTACTTCCTCATAAGGAAGTACTTCCTGTACTTCCTGCAGATGCATGGTTTCTTCACCTAATGATACTCAGTAGAATATGGACAAACCCATCTCATCCATGCAAAAAGGCTGGAGCATGGTTGCACCTCTAACACTGAGTATTCCTGTGTCTTCTGTAGGGAGATAATCAGTGGGCTCAAAACACCTCCCCAGCAGTTCACCAGGCTAAGCACCACTATCTAGAATATTCTCTCCTTTAGATATTACAGTTATCACTTCTCCTTTTAGCCTATTTAACCCCCTTTTCCTTTTAACTCTATGCTATCAACGACCCTTTTAGTTGATCCTCAAATAGTCAAATAGCAGCATGAGAATCTGTATTTGTAAAACTAAGCACTCAGACAAGAGTCAAGGAGCTTTGGTTCAGATATTCGCAAACAAAGCAGTAATTTCAGATACTTCGATGCCTCTGAGGAGCTCTTTAGTGACCAAAGGGCAGAAGACGGAACCGTTGTGTCTGGTGAGGCAGATTCTCCTGCAAAGCTTAGATGCAAGCAGACCTTGGTAAGTGAGAAAATAGAAACTCTTTAAGGATATTAGCGTTTGCAGGAAAATCTTATTTGATGATCATTCTGGCTAATCATTGGTTCTGATGTTATCCTCTCTGATTCTGGCTGTCTATTGGTACATTGCCTGTACTTAACAGTTTGTTAGATTGGTGACTTACATTGCAGGAAACTATGCTCCCAATTTTATTAATTTTACACTGATTTAAGTATAGAATTCACATTGGGTAGGAGATCTTTGATTGCCTTATCTATCAAACTCTGAAACTTTACTTAAACAGTAGTCTAAAATGTTCCCTTCCCTTTTCTAGAAGATAGGGGCAGTTCTTGTTGCTGCAATTAAAGCAGCAATTGAAGCTGAAGATCTTAATAAACCCATTTGAAAATGCCAAAAAACAATCCTTCCTAAATAAAAGGTGCATATCCACACTTTATGCACTCATCCAAATACTGTCCTCTTTTCTCTCAGTAGACAATACTACTATTAACATTATCCCAGAACTCAAGCATAAAGTACATGCAAAGCAGTAAGGCTCTTTTATTGTAAAAATGTATAGGAAACTGGTGTGACAGCATGGAAGTCTGACTGATTCCTTTAGGAAGTACAGACACAATGACTTCATTAGTTATAAAGTTTTAATGAAGTAGAGTTTTTATTATCCTTGCATTTTATGATCACTTTAGAATCTCGGAAATCTTTGAATAGTGTTACAATTTGTGATTCATGTGAACGGAAGACTGGCTAAAATGAAGAGTAAGAATTATATATGTATTTCATTTATATTACTTTCCTACATTATAACATTAATATTTTCTCTTTAAAGTATATGAATAAAGCTTGTCATGTACAGTTGTAATCTTTTCCCTCTAAAATTGGAAAAACTGATGAAGAATGAACCATTAACAATATATAGTAGTTCTCAAAAATGGTAACATTACTCTGTTAAGAAAGCTTATACCTTGCCTAAGTGAGCATTACAAGCACATTCCTAAAGCCATATTTATGGAATAACTGCTGCATAGTGGACAACCACACTGATCATTCTTGTGAGATCATTTTCTATTAGTGTCCTTATAATGCTCTGAGACAACTGACTCTAACACTTCAATCTTACAAATCAGACATATTCTGGCTACTGTAATGGAAACCTTCATCTACCCTTCAGAACAACTTAGAACAGCCAGAATAAATCACAATTATAAAACACTGTTTCTTAAATTTAATTAAGTGACAACTTTTTGTGGCAGCTTTGTAAAGCTCTTAGCTTAGCTTCTGACATCAGAGAATGCTATTTACTGTTATATCACTTAGAAATAATTATAAATACAGTGGTAATTGGCAGGAGAGATATCTTTTTTTTTCCCAAAGATAACTTAACTCTGTAGGACACAGTGTTTCTGAATATTTTTTTTTCTCTTGAAGTACATCAAATTATACAAAGATTGTTTAAAAATTCAGAGAATTCAATGACCTTCTGCAACACCCACAACGTGTGGCTTTTAAATAATGCCTGACACTGTGTGAGAAATGGATCTATCAGGGTATGACAAGGGTATGTAGCAGGCGGGTGGTTGTTTCACTGTGTCACCCACAAATCAACCCTGTGCCTGCCCTGAGTGCAACTCTTCCAGTATGCCAAGCACATGTTTTTTTCAGAAGCATAGCATAAGTGTTTCCAGAGAAATTCAAGCAAGCGTGAAGTTAGCTAGCCAAGCTGTGTTGCTGCTCTCTGCATTTACAATTCTGAGAAAGTATTCTACTTAAATGGAAAAACAAACAGATTCCCTAAGTTGCAGCCCCTTCCTCCATGTGTATAGACATCTGGCATCAAAGTTTTTACAAGCTAAGGGAGACAAGATGGGATCCGAATACTAATATTTCCCCACTCTGTCTCAAGGACTCTCTCAAGAATTCTTTTGCCCATTATTTGGTAAAAATCATTAAAAGCAGTCAGTTTATTTTGGCTGAGTATGTAATTGATTCAAGCCATTTTGAGTTAAACTTTAGTGGCTTCACTATCCAAATTTGCATGCATCTTTTAAGCTTAGGAAATATTGGCACAAGTATAGTGTTATTATTTTCAAAAGTATTAAAACATCTTTCCCTTTCACAAGGATTTTATGTCTCTCATTACACCATACAAAAAGAAGCAAAAGCTCCTCATGCTGCTGCCAAGTTTTATTCTCATAATAATAACAAAAAGTAAACTGAAACAAACAATACGAATAGATCATTTTTGTTCTATATTGTATATGTTCACTTAATTAAAGGAGAGTTACAAGACTATTGACTTCTCATCTATCAGTGTCGAAAGATAACTCCTATTTAAAGACCATAAAGACTATTGACTTCTCATCTATCAGTGTCGAAAAGATAACTCCTATTTAAAGACCATAATAAAGTCATTATCATATTAGAATAGTTGGATATAGGTGATGATAAACACAGCAGAAATAATAAATAGACTAATGAAAGTCTAAGTACTTAAATAGCTGGATAATTTCTATACTAAGAACACTATAGGTTTGCAAATGAAATTTAAATTGAAACAAATTTCTCTAATGACAAATATGCTTATAACGAGTTTCCATGAGGCTGATCATTATATTGGTGCTCCTTCAGTGATTTTCACAAAGACTGCAATGTTACAAACAGTAACAGTTTTATGTTTACTAGGCCTCAGGGTTACATGTTTGTAGTACAAATTTTGGACTTTTGGGAGTCGTCATGGTCTTTCATTCAGACTGATCAGCTGATGCACCTAATTCCTGACATTTCTTTCTGGCACAAAAATTCTTCATCTTTCATTGTTTTCTGAAGTGTTTCTCTGTCTCTCATAATTTCTGTTGACTGCTCTGTATTTTTCCTTTCCTTTCCTGCTAAAACCTTATTACATGACAAAAATTAACTTATGATCCAAGAGAAGATTCCACCATTAATTTATATGGCATGTATAACATTTGCAATGCTGAAACTGATTTTCTTCATATTCATCTGATATGCAGAAGCAGGCTACAGAGTCTTTCTTTAAATGTATGTAATATTTTTCACAGAATCACAGAACGGTTGAGGTTGGAAGGGATCTCTAGAGATCATCTAGTCCAAGCCCCCTGCTCCAGCAGGGAGACCTAGAGCATGTGGCACAGAGTTGCATCCAGGTAGATTTTGAAGATCTCCAGAGAAGGAGACTCCACAACCTCCATGGGAGCCTGTTCCAGTGCTCTATCACCCTGAGGAAGAGAAGTTCTTCCTCATATGGAAATTAAACTTTCTGTGTTTCAATTTGCATTTTATTCTGTCGCTGGCCACCACCGAACAGACTTTGGCCTCTTTCTCTTTACATTCTCCCTTCGATATTTGCACGTATTTGTAAGGTCCCCTCTCAATCTTCTCTTCTCCGGGCTAAACAGGCCTAGCTCACTTAGTCTTTCTTCATAAGATAGATGCTCCAGTCCCTTAATCAGCTTTGTCACTCTATGCTGCACACTTTCCAGAAATTCCATGTCCCTCTTGTACTGGGGAGCCCAGAACTTGCTGGCAACACTCCTCCTAATGCAGGTCAGGATCCGCTTGGTCACAAGGGCATATTATTGGCTCATGGTTAACTTGTTGTTTTATTAGTTTTTTTCCTGTAAAGATTGGCAACATTTCATTAAACAAATAACTTTTTATATTCAGATGTTGGGTTAAATCTTTTATTTAAGATTGATCAAGCGGGTACAGAGTATTTTTTCCAAAAAGGAAAACAGTAGTCAGTTTGGCAATACCATAGTCATTTTAAATCCTCTTTCCATTACAAAATGAAGAAAAGTCACCTTCCTTTAAATTTTAAAGGTAGAAAGAAATGATCACTTCAAAAGGTACAACATCAAATAATGGTAGCATTATCAGAAGAAATTCATCTTAGTATTTCAGAAAATGTTCACCACTAAATTCAGGCAGGTTTCAATGATATATTTATGCTAATGATGCTCTCTATATCTTTCTGAATGCAGTTCGGTCTAGCTGTAATATTCTGGATCATTTATTTGAGTGTCTCTGCCAGGAAGGAAGGGACTAAGAAAAAAATCCTTTTTCTAATGGACCTGATACTATATAGTCCTGCACTTTCCATAATAATGGCCAAATTATTAAGGCCAAAGCCCTATATTCTATATTCATTGGTATGCATCACCAAAAGTGATAAGTAGCAAAGAGTGTGAATCTGTGTACTTATTTTTGAACCAACATAAATTTTTGACATCCACAATGCCTTAAGGCATGAAGGTCCACCACTCTGATACTTACTTTTGTCTGTTTTACACCCTGATAGCTGGTAACTTGATGCAGTACATCATAGTTTCTGCGCTATTAAAAACAAAGAAAAACTGTTTTGCTTTCATGCTTTCTGTTCAGTCTGATATTTTACAGACTAATATCCTCTCCTCATTTGTCTCTTTTTCCAGCTGAAGTGTCTTACTTTATTTAATCACTTATTTTATGTTTCAAATCCTTGCCTCCTTTCTCTGCATCTTTTCCACTTTCGTTGCAGTTCTTTTGAGATTAGCAGAGTGAGACTGCACTGTGGTCACATAATGATTCCTCATAATAAATAATGTATGATGGTTATACTATATTTTTATATGTATATTAATATATAAATGATACATAGGCTCTTCTACCTAGGCTCTAGCCATACTGTCAGGTGGACCTGGACCATATTTGGGCATTACTACAACTCTTAATATTTGGCTTGCTTTGAGGAATGCTGCTGCATTAGTCATAGAAATATGAAATATAACTCCAGAATATTTTCTGCTGATTAGCAATCTCTAGGTAAGAGCCCATCACTAAGTATGCATTTGTACGTGAGGTTGTGTGTATGCAGTTAGTTAGATAGTTAGTTTTTTATATATTTATTTCTCTCTTTGCACATTGCTTTGTGTTCATTATCACTGATTTTCATAAGCCATTTTATTATCACAAGCAATAAATATTTATTAATTCCTATCATTTTATACCGAGTTGGCTGTCTTCTTATTTTACCCTGCAATAAGTGACTTCTCTTGCAAGACAAGAATAACTTTTAATAAACTATTCTTTGCAGCATAGTTTTCTCTAGAAGCATATAAATGTCAAGAATTGACTTAATCTTATATACATGCAGTAATGACTGGGAAAAAAATGTGAAATAAAAATGATCCAAAACCTTTTTTTTTCTTTTTAATCAATACATTGTTAATACTTACTAAACACCAGTTGCTCACATTTAGATCAATAAATTAGTGCTTTTTCTTCAGTGCCTTTTCTATCTGCTCTGGGTCTTCACATGCCCCTATTGAGGAGTAACTGAACTGGTGATGAGTCCTAATATGTGATTTTCTTCTGCCTGTGTCATGAACTCAGAACTTTTCTTTACAGTTTTTACAGAGTTTCTATGTGAGCTTAGCTAGGTCACTCATTTCATCGCTCCTGTTCTTGAAAGTTAGTAAGTCAATGAGGATCAGCTGAGACACAAGATATGCCCGGGCATAATGGCAATGGAAGCTATGCATGTCTACCATGACGGGTAAAGGGAAAGCAACAGATGACATCCTTTAATGTAGCAGTCTCCGATTCATGAGTTAAGTTCCAAAGTTCCTATGTGTGTAGCTGAAAAGCAACTTGCAGTATGGTAGTCAGGATAATATTTTTATCATTTTTATCATTTATTCCACAAGGTGACCAACATCCACAGTGGTAATATATATTTGGACAATTATATGCTCAGATGGTGAAGTTGGTTTTTGTCTTTTTCCCCCCCGCTTTTAATTATTTATTCCTAGTGACTGCATCTACCCGGCCAAAATAATTTAAGTGCTAGGTCTCTGATCTTACTTTTGATCAAAGGTATACAAATAGCAATATTTGGAATCACTTCTGGTCCATTTGATATTCGTTTTCATTATGTGGCAGTATGCTTAGCCAAAAAGACCATATAAAACAAAGGCATACAAGGCCACAGTTCTACATATTATTGATGGCACTAAAATTAGAATCCACTGCAAGTTATTGTTAAAAACAAACTTTAGAGAGTTTCCATACTGCTAAAATGTCTTCAGGAACACCACACTCTTCTTGGAAAAATGTTAATTCACAGTGTATTTAAAAAAAAATTAAGTATGCTATAAAGTGTTTGCCAGACTGAATTTACAACTGCAGCTGTATATCCCAACATATTATTTCCATCAGATGACAGAACCTGTTGGAAATACTAATAGTGACTCTTCAAATGTTTTCTTGTTAGCTTGTGTGTTCATTTTTCTGTCTGCAGAAAGCCCACAAAGATGAATGAAGGAAAAATAAAACAACCAAACAAAAAAAAAACTTGTCATTGCCCATTCTAATTGAAACCAGTCCCTGAATGTCAGTTTCCTAGAAAATGGTATTTTTTTAGGTCAAATGCATATTCATCAGCTTTGCAAGAGACACTTCACTTCTGAGCACAGAATGTGAGCCATGAAGGGAATCAGTTCCTGGCACAACCCAGCAGAAAGCTGCATGCCGATCAAGGGCAGAGTCAGCTATAGTAGATTAGCAACAAGATTCACACCTTTCCTTCTGCTACTCATCCTGTTTTAGGGCCAGGATGTTCCTTATTTCCCAGACCAGCTTTTCAGTAAACAGAGAGCATTTTGTAGTGGGATAAACTGGCCATTACCCAGGGGATCATTCCAGTGCTGAAAATGCCGAGTGCTTAGATTAGAAAATTCACAAGTTCCTCTGGATCAGCTCAGGTCTGCAGCATGAGTGCTGAAGCAACTGGAGCAAGGGAGATTTATGAGGTCCAAATTGCTACCTAGACACACATGTGGGATTATCCCGAGGTGTTGCTCTCCAGTAACATGTGGGTGTTTTGTAGGTACTGTGGAATGCAGAAGTCTCACTTGAGGTCTGGAGAATTTTATTGATCTCAACAGATTTGTAAAGCTCATTGCTGGAGGAACCTCAGTGACCTTTATGAAACTGGTGCCTTTCAGCCATTCCTAATTTGGCTTTGAATGTTCACTTTGCTGTTGTCCATTTGGTCTTTTGAGTGTTTTACTTTGCTGTAATCCTTCAGACAGACTTCATTTGAAGTGTAGCTAACAAGTTGCTTTGTAGATAGGACGTGGCAAAAATCAGTTACAAGCAGCTCTAATTAATGTTTTCTTTTAAAACCAGCTAGTTAAAAGTAAATTGGATCTGTTTTTTAAAGCAACCAACAGGTATTTTCTTCTGGCTGCCCTCCAAAAAAGATACATTTGATGATCAAAAAGCTTTTATATATTAAGAGGGAAAAAAAAAAAAGTTTAAGGAAATCACTCTGAACAGGAAAGTTATCACTGTTGCTGCTGAATGAAATGTAATCCTAATGTGCATTTTGTTATAATTTGAAATGGGGAAAAGAGAGTGAATGCAGAGAAGTTTAAGGAGAGAGTCTAGAGATAACTCCAGATAAAAAGAAATGAAAGTGTAGGAAAAGGACAAAAATGAAAAATTCTGCTGTGATTGTTTACAGCAAAGATGGACTGGATGCAGGATATCCAGTAAAGCGAAACTGAAGGATCTGGTATGTGTCATTGATAAAGTGAATAATGCTGTGATACATACTAAATGGATTCTTATTGTTCACATATTTTAGTGTGGTTTTGGATGTACAATGGAAAACTGACACATACTGAAAATAAGTGTTTTGCTGTTGTTGTTCTTGTTAATGTTTTCTATAAATTAGTTTTTGTTGATATATAGAAAGCTCTAGAGACTTTTAAATTGAGATGTTTAGATCTATTTTACTGAAATGAACAAAGACAAAACTTCCCTGACATATCAGGGATATATTGCATATTATGAATCTTATTTCCAATATCTCCCCAGATTCTGGAAAGAATCATAGAATCATAAAATCTTTTAGATTTTTGGTTCAAATATTAGAGATCAGATATAAAGTCATGGATCTGTATTAGTACACAACAGCATATATGTTCAGCTGGATGGCAGTCAATGACAATGTGAGAAAATGCATTTCTTCAGTTTAGTGCATTTGTACTAATAAACAACAAATGGACCATCCAAATTATTATATCAGTAACCCAAAGACTTATATGACTTCTTTTGTCCTGTATGATTTCTTTTGTCCTTGATTCCTTTAGGTAGCAGACATTAACTAAAATTCTAAAGGCGAAAAATTATTACCAACACTGTCATTTTAAACCTATCATCAACACTGCAGCCAGGAAAAATATATTCTTATTTGGTACAAACTATAGAATATATATATATATATATATATATAAATATATATATATATATAAATATGAGATTTGGATGGGAAAATATAAATTCAGAGATAGAGAGGACAGATTTTAATTGCAGAATCAGAAAATAATTTAGGTTAGAGAGGACTTCTACAGGCCATCTTATCCAAGCCCTCTGTTCAATATAAGGCTGACTTCAAAGTTAGATCAGATTGTTAGATCAAATTGTTAAATCAATTAGATCAGGCCTTGGTACCTTCTGTCATCAAACATGGATATGAAAGGAACTTTGAAAAGGCAAAGAACAGCAAAATACTTTTAGGTCTTAGGTCATTCCTTTTTTATTTTTTAATTATTTTTGTATGCTCTGTTTGTTCTAAATTGAGGTTTCAGAGAAGTTCACACCTCCTACAGCATCAAAGCTCCAAGATGTCAGACTCGGCATTTCAAAGAGGACCATTAGCTGCACCTAACCTGAGCGTACATGTAACACAAACAGGTCTTCCCTGACAGCTGTTTATTCAGACCTACAGCCCTGTTCTTATCTGTAGAAAAAAAGAAACCAAACAGTTACCAAACAGTTACTAACTATGAGGATGCTAGTAGTGCTGAAGTACAACAAGAACTTTGTGCCATCTTCCTGACTCCCTTCCCTCCTCATTTACTGAAGTTTCTTGGGAAACTATTTTAAAGGATTTTTTTAAGACCTGCAGATTACATGGAGTACAGAGCTTTAAGGCTGACTTTTCTTCAGTGACCAATGTAAACTGTTGCAGCTTGGAGCGGGTCAGGAATGCCAGACATCAACTTCATAGAAGCTGGAACTGACTTCGTTCATTAGCTTTTCATGCAGTACATTTATATGATTCCTAACAATTAGTGATGTAATTACACAGGCTCCTAATTGGTAGACAATGATCTAACTCAGACCCTTACAGCCCCCCTTACTTGTTTAGCTCATCCTTTTAGTTCAACAGCTCTTTTATTCCCTCTGACCTTGGTCTACTTTCTTATCTCCTAGTTAGCACTCCCTTTGTTCTTTCACTGAAACCTGAAGGCTGGAATTGAGCAGGCCTGCTGGGCAGCCATGTACGCGGCTCTCTAGCCATCCCTCTACAATTCCCCCTTTTTCTTTTGTACCAGCAAGGCCTGCTTAGTAGTACAGGACACTTCTTCCTCTCATGATGTTCTGCAGGCTCACACTTTCCACAGCTAGGGTACCAGCTGTTTGCCTGCTACATCTGATGTATGTGAGGTTGCTTCCAGCTAAGGCCTCTCCCATTTTCTCTGTCACCCATCCGATTTCAGAAACCAAGCATAGATAATTACTCTTGAGGTAACACTCGTCGGCAGGATACTGAGACTGAGTATTCTCTTGAGTTGGCAGATTAGAGGGTTGCTGACAGACTCCCAACTCGGCAGGCGTCCCCGCAGAGACAACGTGGGTCTCAGTGTTAGGAGTCTCACCGCCCCCCCCCCCTTTACGCTCTGCTTTATCTGTTTAAGCCCGGTGCATCCTGTCACGTAGGGCCAGTACGTGCCAGCAGGCAGACCGGGGCGGGTGGACAAACTCCACCTTCAGTCACATAACCTTCCCTCCTGGTCGTGCAGGTGCGCATACTAGTAAGTGGTCGCAACCGTCAGTCTGAGGGTCTTGCCTTTCTCATCTCCTCCCTCTCGGGTGTTTGACCTTCAAACTAATTTAGAGGATGTTTGCAGTTAAGTTGGCTACAAGCCCGGTTGAGCAGCCGCCTTCAGCTGCTTTTGGAGGAGGTCGGCTCTGAGCCTGGCTGGGCAGCCACCTCCGCACTCCTTATCGCTCAGCCTGGGCAGGCAAACATCTTCTTTCTCAGGGTCTTGGATTCTATTTCGCACAATAGTTTTATGACTCTACAGATCATACGAATTTCCAGTTTTCGACCATACCTCGTGTCAGCATCAATATACAAAGGATACAACACATAATAGAGATGAACATAGCAAATAGAAACAATAGCCCTAATAACGGTTTCCGTCCTCACTTAAAGCATTACAGTTCTACAACCCCCACTTTTAAAAGATGAATCAAATTCCTCTGCACCTCCCTCCTGGCTGTTGTCAAGCCCTCAGCAACATAAGTCTCCTTGATCTCATTCGCCTTTTCTTCCCTGGCCCCCCTTCTCCTTTTTTCAAGGTGATCTAACAAGTCCTGGACCCAGCCGGGCCGTTCTTAGGCACGACGGGGCGGTTCGGGAGTGGGGGCACAGACAGTGCAGGCGCCACAGGCACACATGAGGATGCGGGCGGGGGGGTTGGCAATGGATCTCCAGACACCAGCGGTTTTCAGTGGCGTGGCGGTCCCGGTCCTGAAGTGCTTGCAAAGACTTTTACAGGTACACTGCTCGCAGCTTCGGGAGGCTCACGATCCGGCGGTGGCCCTGTGATGTCCTTTGGGCGACGGTGGGGCTCAGAACCCCCTCGCTTCAGCTTGGGTCTTTGCAAGTGTCCCTTGTCTCTAGCCCATTTATACAGATCATACAGCTTCTTCGTGCTCACTGCTGCCTCCCTCTTTGCTAATAAGTCCAGCAGCAATTGTACAGCAGCTTCTCGCTCCATTTTGTACGTACACCGGGGTCTCTGCTTCTAGCCCTTCCCTGACACCGACTTTCCGTCCCGGGCCCCAGCTTCTTGCTCCCCAACGCCGTCTTTTCCGTGTGCGCAATCACGGCCGGCTTACCCGCTCCAGTCCCCGTCTTGGTCGGATCACTCGGCTGCACCTGTATGTCGTCCTCCGGAACCCCGCACCGTTGTGCCAGGTCCCTGTTCGGAATCTTGTCTCTGTTCGGAATCTTGTCCCCGTTCGGAATCGTGTCCCTGTTCGGGCGCCACTTGTTGCAGCTTGGAGCGGGTCAGGAATGCCAGACATCAACTTCATAGAAGCTGGAACTGACTTCGTTCATTAGCTTTTCATGCAGTACATTTATATGATTCCTAACAATTAGTGATGTAATTACACAGGCTCCTAATTGGTAGACAATGATCTAACTCAGACCCTTACAGCCCCCCTTACTTGTTTAGCTCATCCTTTTAGTTCAACAGCTCTTTTATTCCCTCTGACCTTGGTCTACTTTCTTATCTCCTAGTTAGCACTCCCTTTGTTCTTTCACTGAAACCTGAAGGCTGGAATTGAGCAGGCCTGCTGGGCAGCCATGTACGCGGCTCTCTAGCCATCCCTCTACAGTAAACCTATTGAAAGTCCTAAAACCCAGGTAATAAAAAAGCAGGCAGCTTTTGAAACAGAGAAAATCAGCTCTTTTCTGTGAACAGGATGAACACGAGAAGGCTGAAAACTACTCTTCCCCTCTGTATACACCTTCTCTCAGGATCACCCTTCAGCTCAGGCTTGTTTGCAGCCCAGTAACTTTCATCATCTTCCTGGACTGTATCACCCTTCACGTTGTCCCGCCTGAGTCATGAGAAGAATCTCTTCCAAGTGCCTCCAAAGGCTGGCCATGGGCCGGCTCCCTGTCTGCATCCTGGCAGCCTCCAGGAGGCCCCAGCATGTGGGGGCTCCTGGTGTGCCAAGCTCACGGCACCCCAGTTCCAGGAGTGTCTCTCATCAGCAAGAACTCAGCTGCTCCCCAAGCAGCTCCAGTCTCCTCTGCTCCCCACGTATGTCCACCCGGCAGTGGGGATCAGGCCACACTCTCCCTGCCCACCAGCGCTGCGTCAGCTGAATGGAACATATGGTGCAAATACATTAAACTGTGCACGAAGGAAACCTTTCTACCATCTGTCACTATGTGTGAAAACATGGAAACTCTGACATGAGCTAGAACATCTCTTTCAGAAAGAAGATTGGATTGTTACTGGGATTGGCTTTGGCAAGAAAGTTTAAATCTAATTTTTTTTCCTCTTGAAACAGTTTGGGAATATTCAGAGCCAACTTTTCAGTTCAGGCTGCACCTGGGGGAGGAGTGGGAAGTGGGAAGAAATCAGTCATAATTTAATATGGAGCATGGCAGTTCTATCAACAAAATGATGCACCAGAAAAATATTTGCCATTACAAAGGATTAATCAATTACCTATTTACTGTTATTCAATCTAAGTCTGAATCAGGTGCCTCTCTTCTATTAGATTTTCATGTGGACTAAGCTGTTTGTAATACTATGCCTTCATTAGCAAATAGAAAAATAGAGAAGATTGAAAATAATGATTTAGACTGTGGTTACACTATTTTCAAACCATCTTGTATGAAAAAACAATTCAGGGAAAATATAATTAAATAGAGAAGCAATTGGAGGTTAACTCTAAGTGAAAACATTTCCTGTCTTAAAAAACATTGCAACTTTCATAAAGCTTCCTATTATGTATTAGGATGAAACCCCATGCATACATATATAATCAAAAATCCCTCAGCTGTGATAGTTTAAGAGGTTATCTCTTTTTAATTAGTGATTGAACCTACTACAAGCTCAATTCAGGGCTATGCCATTAACTTATTTTGGGTGCAAAGTGAAAATTATGAGTTTAATTCATCTCCACTGTTACTTAAGCTAATGCATTTTAACTTACTGCTGGGCTACTCCATGTCAACACTCTTCATTCTGCCATGGGGTTATCTCATTAAGGTGAAATAATTTAATTGCATTTGATTATATGTCTGCACTCTGCAAGGAAGAACATATTTCTCAGAAGTGGTGCATTTTAGTTGGTGCACTTATCTGCAGCATGGGAGATCTCGGATCCAGCTTCCAAGCCAACAGTTACATAATCCTGTTTGAAAATTGAACTAGCTTTGAGAGATAGAAGTAAGAAAGCCATATAAGCCTGTCTCTATAAAAGTAACTAGTTAGAAGAGGCAGCTGAGAAGTGTAAGAGGCCCTAGTCCAGGTATCTCAGCTGAATAAGGTGCAACAGGGATTTTAACCATCCTCTGAGACACCAGGAGACTGCTTATAAATTTGGATGTGGAAACTGCTCTCTCCAGCCCCTTTTATTCATAATTATTGTCCAAACAAACCAAAGATATTGGCTTGGACCTGAGCTTTGCAAATAGCTTGTGAAACATACTGAGTTTAAGATTCAAAACAGTCTGTGAAAGCAGGAGGAGATGTTGCACGATTTCTGAGGAAATGCATATGGAAAGAAAACATCATTTGGAGAACAAAAACAACTCGACATTTACTTGACATTTATTTACATATATGTCATACTCGACATTTAAATCTCAAAATTTATCATTAACTTACTATGATTCTCTAAATCATTTCTTAAGTACTGCTTCAGAATGGTTTCTGCATTAAACACTTTAGCAAGTGCTTTTTTGAAGTCTAAATATATAATATAACATTAACTTTCACTGAAGGCTATATCATGCTAGCATTACTAACACTGAATTTTGCCCTCTTGTCCACATTTCATTAAAAAAAAAAGAAAAAAAAAAGTAAAATAGATGAAATAGTAAAGAACCACCAAAGTTACTCAGAGGTTGGAGAGACAGGTCTGATGGTGCTAGAGACCTTCAGAGCTCTTCTGCTTAGAATAATGCAAGGAAGTTTGTGAAATGCTGTTGTCAGGGCATATAAATACTTCATGAAAAGAAAATGTATGATGCAGAAGGCACTTTAATATAATGGCACAAGAACTGTCTATGAAAAGGTCAAGTCATCCAAAGTCTAAGTAAAAAATTGAGACTTTTTGAAAGTGAAAATGACAAACTATCAGGGGAAATTCTCAAAGGACAAAATGAAATAAATACATCCTTTCTTCCTCAGCTGAAGACTGAATGCAGTTTTGGATATAGTTCAGCCAAGCACAAAGAACACAGTAAAAAAAATAGGAGGTTTAGTTTGTAAGTCTTTAGGTGAAATAGAAAATCTGGTCACAAATAAAACGGTTAGACTAGATAATCTAGAGATCCCTTTTGACCTAAATTCAATTTAAAAAAAAAAAAAATCAGATCCATTCTGAAGTAATGGTCTCTCAAATTGAATGTTTTCATAATCTGACTGTTTTTGTAGTGCTGTGAAGTAAGTCAGTCATATTTTCCTCGTACAGTTTGCCCTTTATTTACTTTTTACCCTTCCTCAAGTTTTATTATTATATTCATGTATACTTAAATTTGCGTTTAGTATTTTGAAGTAGTATTTTCATAAGCAATGTGATCCACTGGACATTGTTTATCAAACTGATTATTGTTTGTTTTTCACATTCATTTACTTTTCTTCAGTCAGCAGGGTATTTCCAAGAATTTTTAAGTACTGCTATCAGTCATTTGAAAAGGATATTACTTCACTCTGTAAGCACTTAAACTACATGTAATCTGGACTGATTGATTATCCTGTATCCAACTGTCTGCATATTGCCTTTCTCACTCCTAGACTGATGCCTCTTCCCTCAGAAAGGCTTGTTCAAAGAAGCAAGAATGAGGAGAATAGGGTAAGACTGACAACTGGGATGATGTATTGAAAACCAAGTCATAGAAATCTGTGTTAGCTTTTTGCCCCTTTTCCCTCTATGTTCTGTACATCATGTAATGTAGTATCATGTTGATCGTAGTGTGTAAAGACTGAACAATCTAGCCAAAGAAGGAAAACAAAATAAAACTATGAAAATGGAATAATTTTCTTTAAAAAAGGGATTTTTTAAAGTTTTCTTAAGATACTTTGTTTTTATGACAGATTTTAAGAAGAAGGTAAAAAAGTGTATGTAATTCAATTTATTTGAAATGGCATTTTTTATCAAAAAACAATCTCTGTAGTGGATAAGTGTGTAATACAGGAAATACATATGGCTTCAGTTTATGAAACTTTACAAGTCCTGTACACCGGATTTAATTTTATCCCTCATTTAAATGTAGGGGAAAAAAAGACCATTTCAGTAACCTTGTGATTGTCAACTCAAATAAAACAAATTATGAACTGCTCTGTGAATGGGTGCATATCGTCTTCATCATGATGAGTGAAGGCACAGGACTTAATAAATTACTATATTAATGTTTTTCTGTTTATCACAGAATGATTTCACAGTTATCTAGCATCAAGGAATTTATCAGTGATGAGGGCAGCCTTATTGGCATTTCAATATGGACTGAGGTTTGCCATGGGTTGAACTGAGTTCCCAGCTATGATAGAAAACTACCAGTTATGTAAACAAAGAATGTCTTGGTAAAGGTCCTACTCTGTGTTCAGTAAATGTTAAAAGAAAGCAGCACTCTGACCAATAAAATGAACACAGATGAGGGATTTATGGAAAAGTTGGTTAAAGATGCCTTTTTAATGTCTGATCATAAGGAGAATATTTTGTTGTATATTTGTCAAATTCCTTTAGATTTTTTGAGAGTTCCATGAATATTTCCACCCTGAATTGAACTTTTTTTCCTTCTTTAGAGGTTTAATGACTGATATGTTAAGATAGCCTAAGTTTTCGACATGACTGTTTGATTAAAGATCACTAATGAAGAATATGATTCTAATTTGTATTTACATAGTAGACAAATGTATCATATAGCTACAAAAGAAATTATTATGCAATTATGAAAACTGAATATGTTCTTCTGTTACTTAAACATTATTCATATTTCTCTATTTCTATCATAACTCATAAAGCCAAATGACAACCACAGTCTTAAAAATACATTTGAAAAAGACCTGAAGCCCATGTTCCTTTTCAAAGAACAAAATCTGCCCTAGCATTTTAGCCCTCTGAAAAAAAAAGAAGCTGTGCATCTGTAGCTTTGACTAAATTTTCTGTCTGCATATTAATTAATTAATACATCTACTACCTACAATTGAAATCTTTTTGCAAAACAGTTTCAGATTTGAGTCTGTTCAACTACATGGTCTTATGTTGGCACTAAAAAAGGGAAATTAACCTGAAGTTCATTCCCTGAATTGAGGGCAGCATGATTCACCCTATTAGGAAAGCAGATTCTGTTTCAGCATTTCAGGTGAGTGTAGTTAGCCATTAACTAGCCTATGGAGATTATAATACAATATTTTAAAAGATGAGTATTTAATTTTGAAACCAAATATCACTGCTCCTTGATTCAATTCATGTTTTACATTTTGGAATATTAGAGTTATGCTGGGTAGTATACAAGTCTTTTTCACCCTGTCTTTAATTTGTAAATGGAACAATTTACAGCCATCTTCACAGTAGCAGCAAACATGAAATGACAGATATAAGAATGGCATGTTTAAAATACTGAGTCACACTGATTTAAATTTTATGAGACTAATCTTTGGCTCCTTGTTTATGCCTTACTTATTTAAAATCTGACTTCAGAGAGCATGACTTAAATCCACAAACGGAAAAAAAAAAAGATTACTACACCTTTCTACTACAAAAAGCATGAATAAGAAAGTATCCTCTGTCAATTACCACATTTCGCAAACTTTCCAGCACACTAAAGTGAGGCAAGTTTTCTGCAAAGTATTTTAATAGTAGAATTTCATCACAGAAACAAAAATATAAGTGTCATAGCCACAAATACTAGAGGACTCTCTTGGCAGATAGGAAAAGCAGGACAGATGACATTCCTTTAAGCACTTCTGCATATGAGAAATGAGGATGAAGCACAACTTCATCCAAGGGATGAAGGGTTTCCCATTGCTCTCTGTTCACCTTTGGGGAAGCACTTCTGCGCAGTTCACTCCCCTGGCCCCCTGTCACACTCTGGTAAACAATTCAGCTTCCAGGGTAACATGCAGCGATGCTTTGGGGACATGTCAAGGGCATTGCTCTCCTTGCCTCAGCAGTCAGAAGTGCCTTTGCCCCTAAGGCCCAAGCAAGAGATATGGTGGGTACCAGACCAGTTACTGCCATGTAGCACCTTTCAGGTTCAGGTTCAGGTTCATGTAGCACCTTTCAGGTTCATCATTATACAGGTTCATCTTCCAGAATGGCTCCTGATAAATTTGAGTTGAAAAGAGTATATGAAGAAGACACCCCTGAAACAAGCTGAGATGTACATCATCCTTGGGTAAAGAGAGGTGTTACTGCCCCTGTGGTGAGCTGGGGCCCAGGCAGGGAAAGTAGGAAAGGCAGCTCTTTACGAAGCAGAAACAGTCCTGCAAGGAAACATGATCCACAGTGTGAAAGTTATTGCTGCACAATTCCCAGACAAGTTCAATTAATGAGTGTGTGGTCTAAATAAACCACATCCCTCCATCTTATTTTCTTCATTTACGTCTAGGACAATGGAGACTGTGTGGTGAACAGGCCTCGCCATAGCGTTAATTTCACTGTTTTTCATAAAATATGTTGAAAAAAATCCCTTTCACTTTAAAGGATAGTCAGTTTTCGAATATTTTGAAAGGCAGTAATACTATTAGGGTTAAGAACAAGAATTTAAGTGTTATAGTTGTTTCTACTCAGAAAATGAGAGAGACCAATGAGTTGTTTTTCACTCAGAGATTTTAAAGCCTCTGAATTCCAGTATAGTTCCCTTGTTCTTCAGACACCTGTACCCAAAATATCATAATAACTTTGATGAATACCTGCTATTTTTAGATATCTACATATTTCTTATGCAACGTGTCCAGAGGCCCATGGTCATCAGTGTAGCAATTTAAAAGGTTTCTAGCCCAGTTCCTCTGAGAATCAAAGCCAACTATGTTGTTCCTGCATTCTTACTAACCTTGCACTCACCTCTCTACTATGGCTTCAACACCATTCATCTCTGATTTGCATCATTAGGTAAAGAAGGATAAGCTGCCTGTGACTAATTAGTGGAGCTTCTGGTGGAAATGTAGGAAATATTTCACCTTATATTTGATAACTAATTCTTAAGCCCTTGCTCTTGTCCTTAACTTGCTTTGCCTCGCCTTCCCTTTTCTATATCCCTTCCTGTTTCCAATTCCCTTTCTGCTTCCCTTTTCCCTTTACATTTCCCTTTCCTTTCTCCAAAGCACCGGAACATGTTAAACTCAAAAGATAAAAAACACAAACCTGTGATGAAATCATGTTGATCCATTGTTTAAATTACAATTAGATGATGCCAAATACATTTGCTCCTGGTATTTATTCCCTATTGCCAGAACCCTTGCAAATAAGAGGCCAGCTGAAATACATAGATCAAGAAAAGCAAAAGCAGTTTGACTTGTATGAAGCATGCCATATTGACACTAAAGATTGTTTACAGATTACCCATTGCCTCAAAAATCACTTTCCTTCACTACTACTTCAAAGAAAAAAGACAAAGTACTGATAAATTGAATAAAATTTACCTGACATTACACCAGCAGTATGTCACTCATTAATAACAACATTTGAGATTGGTTGTATTAGCGAATTTATTTTTGCAGACTTCAGCAAGAGATGAAACTGAAGTTAAATTGACTGAAGAAACAAAAATTAATTCCTGTTCCTTACACAATTATTTGTCTGGTGTAGTAGTCACACAAGAATTTAAGTACCTGTGTAATTTTGTTTGTGTCATCTGAAGTCATTTTGAAAAAATGTTTATTATACCTAAAGATTGTGGTATATTTAATTTGAGAATTAACTTTAGCTCTACTATTTAGCTCTACAGTTTTTTGTACGGTGCATATCCAGCCAATATATGATAATAAAATCAAACAGAAGATGAAAAATGAAATGTCTGAAACAATCTTTCTAGAGCTGTGCTTACTTGTGTTCTTCAGAGAGACTCTGGTTAGTGTAGAGAGAACAAGGACCATCTTTATTTTTTGCAATATTGTTTTTTTTTATTGCTTGTCATGTAAACCTTGGCTGCCAGGTGTGGTCCTCCTGGCATCCTTGTAAGACTTTGGTGTCAGAACCTTGGCTTGAGAATGACATGGTCATGGGGAACCCCTTAGTCTTAAAACTTTTGAGGTTTCCTGCTTGAACTAAATAGCCTGCTATTCTGAAACAGCAAAACACTCAAAAAGGTATTTAACTGCAATCACGCATAGAGCCTCCATACATTGGATTATTCATGTAGCTGCAGTTAAGTATACTTTTCAAAGCTTTGTGCTAAAAAGAAGAACTAGAGGCATTAGCTTTATAAGCACTGTATTTACTGAGTCCATGTATGCTGGCTGACAGCCTTCAGAGCTTTAACTTTTTGTGAATGCCAGTCTTTAGTATTTGAGTATAACCCAGCAGCTGGCTTCTGCAAACAGCACAGAGATCCTGAGAAGCTGTACAGCATGGGGTAATGACACATTTCTTCCATGCAATCCAGCAGCTGAAAAGTGTGAACTTCTACCTACTTTGCTGGAACTTTTTTTCATAAAAAGGATAGATCTCTGGGACAACTTAGAAGGAACAGAGAACTCAGAACACAACAAAAAGAAAAAAAAAAACTTTTCTGGATGTCATTCAATCCTTTCTGTACTCTTCTAAAAATTGTATTTTTTTAATAAATAAAAGATTATTCTTCCACTGTGAAAACACTGCCATAGCAAACACGAAGATGATCTGGGGCCATCTATTCTCAGGTAAATCAAATCACAACAAAAGTGAAAACTCTTCCTTCAGCTGCCTGCTTTTGCTCAATTATGATTTGGAACATTATCACAAAGCATTTATTTGCTGCATGATTAAGTACGATATTTTACAAACATCCAGTATCCTATATTAGGGGACGTGGTTTAGCAGGCATGGTGTTGAAGCGCTTATGGTTGGACTCAGTGATCTTGACAGTATTTTCCAACCATAATGATTCGATGATCCTATGATTAGCAGTGGAAAAAATCAAAAAAGGAAAGAATTTCAAAAATATTCAAATCTCACTTCCCATTTTACAGCAAAGGTGTGACATGGCAAAAGAGAAAACAATTATTAATAACGATCATAAAGAAATCCAGCTCTGCTTTTCATGTTAGCACATCCTTTCTTATTATAGAACAATACCTATTTTGTGTGGTTAACTTTCAAAGAATGCTTGCTGTAAACACATTTCAGCCTTTTGGTTTCTTGGCATATAAAGCCAATTCAGTCACAAGTGATTGATTTCTAATGAACTGTGACTAATTACTTTAATTATACGCTACTCTTTCTGCTTTTTCCGTGAATAATTAATAATGTTTACTTAAAAAAATGTAAATTGTAACAATTATTTCTGGAATTAATTTTCAGACAATTTATAATAATGTGTAATGCATTAATATCTTCATGAATAAGTTCATATCTATGTGAACAGTCATAATCAAAAAACCATGAGCCTTTGCAGACATTACAGACAGATCATGTTTAATCACAATAACATCTTCAATTCATTTATGTTATTATATAGCTAGCTATCTTCATCTCCTGAATAGTACAGTTTTGCATAAATCAATACTGCTTATGTCTATGAGAGTGGTATCGGTGCTATTCCTCCTCTCCAGAAGTAAGCTTCTCTGGTAGCGCATGACAATGCAATGCCCTCGGCAGAGGGGATGGATAAAAAAAAGGCACATATCTTAAATATTGGAAGATTCATTACCCTCATTCTCAGTAAGAACACAAAAATGTAAATGCGGTTGGTGACTTCCCTCTGCTGGCAATGAGGAGACCTGTCTTTCTATCAGATCTGAATATTGCTGCCCAAAATGACATTGACAGCTTGGCGAGGTCCCTCTGGCCTCCTTGTGCACCTTGGACTCACACAAGCACCAAATTGCATCAGGAGGGCGCCTAAGCAGACCGCAAGTGACCACAGTACTCCAATAGTGACAGGGGTTGCTCTCATCAATATGGCTGTGTCAGTAGTGTCAGCAGCTCAGCTTTGCTCTTCTAAACCTTGGGGTGATATTCTGTGAACTACTGAGATGGGGTCCCCGAAAAGAAGTGAAACAGTATCTTTGTACATTGCTTGCTTATTTTAAATTAGAAGTTAAAACAAGGCATCAGGAGGTGAAAATTCTTCCAGGTAAGTTTAAATAACTAGGACAGAACTTAACAGGTAGTGGGACAAAGTTATGCACACCAGTCGAAAGACAGAATTGGTGGGTAGTTCATTAGTCCACTATTAGTCAGAAATGCCTTTAATACAATGGAAGTAGTATGCAAATTAAACTCAATAAGTAGAAAGTTCTAGCACATGACCAAACCTAGGATTGAATTGGTATAGAAAATCTTATAGGCTATTTTTGTGCCGTGAATATTAATATGAAACAATCAACGTGAATTAATTTACACGTGTTTGTTATGTAGTAATACAGAAAAAAAGAAATAATAGTCTTAAGTTTTGCAGTAGAAAACAAAAAAGGGTTAACAGTGTGAGAAAAAATCTGGAGAAGGAGCCTGTGGAATCTCCAGCATCAGAAAGCCTTAGGAGTATTTCCAACACCATCTGTCAGGAACAGCAAACACATAACTGATCCTGCCTAAGTCTGTGAGATAGATAAGATGAACACTTGAGGTCTATTCCAGCCAACAGTTCTGTGGTTCCCTGACCTCTGCATGGACTTAAAGCATGATCACGCCATTCAAGGAAGCAACAGAATTCATTTAGAAAACAAGCGGTAAAAAGAATTCAAGGTCTGTTTTTTTTTCCTTTTTCTATCTGAATGAAACCAAGATCTGCAAGAAAAAAAAAAAAAAAAAAAAGACAGTTCATTCATGAACTGACTGTAGTATAGCTGACAGCAGACTACATGGGGAACTCACGCAACCAAAAGTCTTGGCTTTGGCAGGTTTGATGCACAAAAACTATGTAGTACTTAGGTACTCATATCAAATGCCGATGATACAAATAGAAGGACTTTAGTCTTGGTCTCTATGCTATGTCAGTTTTCAGATGATTCCTTAAACAAAAGCTCCATCTAAGACCTGAAGTCAACTTTTATTCCAACTATTGTTGTTACTGTCATCTAAACAGATGTAGTACTGCAAAAGTTCTGTTTTCACTGAATTTATATTTTCTAATGAATTAAGTTGCTTTTGAAATTTTTTGAGCCACCTAGCAGTAGCATGATATGTTCTTCAAGGTAGATTTGACACTTCGGGACTGCAGTGTAAGATTATAGTCACTTCTTTTGTTCAGCCGAAGAATTCTGAGCAGTTTGGGCTGGTAGTAAGGAGTGTCAAACTATCCCTCAAGATCTTAAAAAGAAAATATTTTAAAAGAAAGGTTTCTGCATATCCTGAGTAATTGACTTTAAAGATCTGCCTTCTGCAGAAGACATTAACTTCTACGGAAAAGTACTAATCAGCCTCTGAGGCCTGCATGTCATGATTACCAAGTTGTGTGCTTGTCATATGAGCGGAGAGAAATGATCGGTGTCTCTCTAAGCTTCCCTGAAAGCACAGAATATAAATCAATTATTATCAGTTCGCCTATTTTGGATAATAGGCTCACAGTCAAAGCATTAAGTAGAGTGACGGGTCTTTAAAAACGAAGGAAAGTTTTATATCTGAAGATACAATTAAACATCTCTCTCCTTTTTTAGTTACATTTAAAATTCTGTTTTGTTCAGTATGAAAAATATTCTCATTTGAATCTATATTTCCTCACAACCATTTAGGAATGTGTTTGCAATATGACGGTGACATATATTCAAACGTTGCCGTTCCTCTACTGCCAAAGCTCTTTACAATCTATTGTGAGGTGCTGAATGCTGTGGGAATTGACTTCAATCGGTACACAGAAAGGGTGTTGGGAAGTGAAGGAATCTGCAGCTTTAGATCATGGCTGTGTTGTGACTGCTTTACTGGCAGGGAAATTAAGCTCCATATGGAAGGAAATGCAGTAACAGTTTACTGTCTGAAACAGAAAAGGAACATAATGTGCAGCCGTAACGAAAGCATCCTTCAGTACAAACAACTGCATCACTGACAATAACAAGATGATTCAGAGTTTATCACAGGGAAGAGCTGCTTGCTGAGGGTGATTCCAGAAAAGATGGCATTTTTGTTGTTGGAAATTTCCAAGAATTTGGAATGACCTCACAATTTCCTTCAGTCAAACGTGCACAGACGATCGGTTCAGTACTTGGGATTGCTCACAGATACTGTTCATTTCTAGAGAAATTTTACAAATAATACATTAATCCATTTTCCAGCTGTTCTGGAAAATCCTTCCACTCTCACCTAGCCTCGGGAGAGCATGTCTTTGTTCTTTCTAGGCTGGACTGTAGCTTTATGATATATGGTTGGGCGCGAAGCATTCGGCATTTATAAAACTCAGCCCAGGACGAGGTCTTTTCACATATCCCATTTGTCATAGTCACCACAGTCATCTCCCATTCTTTCCTGTGCATGTCTAGTCATAAGTAAACCAAATTTAAGTTGAGTTGCACATTTTCAGGGATTAACAAAGGTCTGAATTTGATTTCCTTTATGGACAGTAAAATAAAGATAACCTAATTAAATAGCCCCGGTTTAATTAGGGTCATACTTTTATAGGGTCACAAAAATGTGACTAAAGTTACTATCTGAGATATCATATGGTTGCAGTGTAAAAACAATAAGAAATAAATTTCATATTATTTCCTAAGAATATGGTATAAATATTCTAACATGTACTGATAGATTGTTATCAAAGTCAGAATCCTGACTACTCAGTAGCTACAAGATAGCTACTGAGTGTCTGAGATGTCCTATTTCAAAAACAGTTCATTCTCTAACTAAACTCTCCAACACTTTTACTGTAGGCCATCTAAAGCATATATACTTCTATAAAATATTATAACTGATTATTTACCTCACATAGTTTGCTTAAGTTGCTGATGGTTTTACCTATACCTCTTCAGGTAGCCAACTGTCCAGCTATACTATAATGCTACTGCATTAGTATTATCATAGTAACTCTTTAGCTCAAGATTATGTCCTAGTTTATAAGTCAGTATGAAAACCATAAAGTCCCTATTTTCAGATTTATTCTACTATAATTTCTCCCTGCTACTTCCTGTTGTCTGAAACATAATGTAAGGCTTAGTCCTACAAACACATTCAATGAACTTTTCACCATGAATGTCAAAAGTAAATCCCCCACTGGATTCACACCTTGATTCACTGCCTCGTCGATTCATTCAGGGGGTATTATCACCAGTACTATTTTAAGACAGTCATGATGATCTATACTGCAGAAATATCCTTATGTGAAACCTAATAATAACAATGTGTGGCCTTTTCCTCTAAGTCCCACAACTCATTTGACAAGGAAACAAGATATTTGCTCTATCTTAAATTAAGCATTTAAGATTTATACATGTATAGCACACATGCCATATATCATTTCTCACCATTCTGAGGGTTCAGGTAGAAAACACATTATTTAAATGCTGTAGCTTTTTGGAAGTAAATGACTGTTGGGACTTTACACATTAGCTTTCCTGTTTTAAAACATTTTATGTTGTTGGGTAATGCAGAGAAGGGGGCTGTCTGAGGTAAAAACCTACACTGAAGCAATAGCATTTGAGAGACTCATTTTCCTTGATGATTGAAGTCCAGAATCTAATGTCTGATGGATGCATATACAATTGATAGCTACTTTAGAGGGCATGGATTTCATTACGGCATGCCCTTTGAGCTGTTGCATTTCTGCCATTATTGGGTTGGACTGGGAAATATATGCAAGGGGTTAAATTGTGCCCTTTGTAAATAGAGGTGTGTGTTTATATATATACACATTTCCAACAAAATTCACAACATTAAAAAGAATTATATACTCACTGCCAAGGCTAGAATTTGCCTTGGCCACAAAAACAGATGGGACATTTAACACTGGGGTTTCATGCTAAAATAACTTGACTTTAATATATTACAAAAAGGAATGAACAAACAAACGATCAAAATAATTAAACATTATTTTCTGGAGCTACTGTCTTCAGTGTGAAAATGACTCCAGGAAATGGTGCAAAAGTTGTACAGCCTCTTGCTCTGGGGAGCTGCATCCCACACAGGCTTTTGCTCAGCAGGCATCAACAGCAGAAGCCCCATCTTTCACCAATCCACCCCACTGCACAGTCAGACGCCAGTATTTTGGCTGAATAGTTGGCTGATGACCAGAAGCACAAGGTTTAATGTTGGATCCACTGAAAATACTGGCAGCAGTGCCACAAATTTAGATTGTACAAGGTTGGATCTTTAATGCAGAATGGTACTAATATATTTCAGTATTTTCACCGCAAAGATTTCATTTTTTATGAGATTAATATATATTTATATACATATATATATATACACATATCATGTATATTCATTTATACACACAGGTCTAAAGTTAGCACAACTTTCCTGAAGTCAATGATGCTAAACAGATTCAAACCTATTGATCTTCAACTGATTTAAACAAGCAAAGGGTATGAATCCTTTGTATTTAAATTGAAGATGCTCATATGTGACAGGATAGATAAGAAACTTAACTAGGTAGCAAGCTTAACTTGTTTTAGAAGATCTTTTTGTGTTTCTTTAGAAGAACTGTATTTCATGCAATACACTGCCATCGTAAATTTTGATCCAAACCGATTCTCATTTGTTAAATGTCTGGCAGCTCCAGCTTTGGTTGCCGTCCTAACAGAATTTTCAAAACATGTCAAACTGAAATTGTTTCTGATGGAGACAAATGTCCACTTGGGACAGAGATGAGATCTTCAAAATCATTTCTACTTGTGACCCAAGCAGAAAAACACATCAACTAGTCATTTTTACCACAAGCAAAATCTAGCTTTGCTTCCTATGATAAAAATTTATGTGGTGTCAGTAAAAGCATATTAAAGTTTAGATCAAATTGGGGCCACAGCAATCCAGTATAAGCGACTTCCTATTTCTTTGTGAGTAAAAAATGACCTTTCCCTAATAAAGCAGAAGAAAAGTCAGTGCATCGATGTGTACTGCATAAAGTGCTTTTGGGCTTCAAGTTGAACGTACTATGAACTAATTTGTATTCACAGATATCATATTTATGCTTTAAAATTTGCAGTATTGCATAGTTCATCATTCTTGCTGTTATTCATGTCTTGTCTTTGTCTCTTAATTTCAGAGGGAATACAAAGTATATGCACATCCTGCACTGCACAAAACTTGAATGCTCTGTTTGCCATAGAGCTATTTGCATGCTTGTTGAGTAGCTGTACCTACAAAATCTCTTCTATGCATGTTGTGAAGGAACTTGCTATACTTCATGCCTACTGCATGCATGTGCACTTCTGATTTTTTTTTGTTTGTTTATGACACAACATATATGTGTTTCTTTTATAATTACTTCTTTTCTGAATAAATATGGAAAGAAGCTAATTGCATAAGTGTAAATGCAAATAAAAGTTGAAGCAGACACAGGCAGTAAGTAGAGGAGTGGTAAGAAGGACAATGCAGGACTGAGGTCAAGGGAAACTTTCTCCAAAAACACGTCATCACACAAGCGAGAAAGGAAATCCTCTTTGTTTGAACCAATTTAGAGTTCTATATTGCCCTCAGCACATTTCGTTTGACTGAGCATGGTGCTTCATATTTAATTGTACTTCATTTCTTACTGAAAATATATTCACCTAAGCTCATATTATTTGGTGACAAGTCCAAAAAAAAAAACCAAACCAAAACAAAACAAAAAAAAAGAGAAATCTGTGGTATAAAATTTCCTGTTTAAAGATAAGACATAGTTCTTCAGTCATATCATTTGATTCTTTTTGTTTTCTGTCTTTTGTCAAAATAGCTACAGATCTTGATAAACAATACAGAGAAAATCCTTGAATAATTTAATTAGAAAGCAATAAAAGATGAGAGACAGTGAAGGAACTTCTATAATATAAGTAGTTTTTATAAGTAAATGACTAGTTTAATCCATAGGTCTCAGTTTAGCTATGGATTACCTTGATTTCTTTCACTGACTTTACAGAAACAACTTCTGTTTTAAATTGATGTAAGCAATAACAGAATCTATCTCAAGATGTCTTTAAAAAAAAAAAAAGAAATTCCAACTGCTGATTGGATGGATGTCAGCTCTGTTGAAATCCTGATCTACTGCATTTCTTCCTGGGAGTCCCAAGACAGATTTATTAAAATATTACCTTTGACATAACATACTTTGTAAAATTGTTGATGTTTCTGAATTATTGTTGCTGCTATGAATAACAGTAAAGGAGAGAAGGGAGCCCTGAGCACAATCAAAACCATGCGATATCTCTTAGTCTCCACGGAACACATACACCTTTTCTGAAATGGAAAGTTCCTATAAATTTCATAGTGTCTTTCTACTGGACGCCTTTGTGCATGTATATTCAACATCCACTGCATAATGAAATGCAAATCCCTTCAATGTGATGTGATCAGAACCTGTACCATAGCTCTTATTGAACAGAAACTTTAATGCACCCACAGTGAAGTGGAGGAACAAGTGGTCTTTCTGACTGGATAGGAACAGTTAGAGACACTCAAGACAAAGTGCCATCAGCCACCAAAAACTCATTAGTTTTGCTCATTAGGAAGTAAATCAAATGCAAAAAGCCAAATACTTTTATTTTCATGTATTTCACATATATCTGCATGCATATACTTAAATCTGCAAATCTAGATCACCGAGACCCTTGTGACTCCAACAAGAGTCTCCAAAGCTTGCCTATTCCCACAGCTTGAGCAGGGCCCACATCTAAGATCCTAATTCCTCTGTTTTTGTTTCTCCTGTTCACCTTCAAGCGCCTTCATCTCTCAAGCAGTGAAGAAAAATGGACTTGGCAGAAATCAGAAGACTCAAAGAGCAGATAGGATTTACTGTCATAAAGACATACCTGACCTTTAATAACGGGCCAAGTTCTGCTAAGGGTTTTATAAAGAAGGATATCAGCAAAAGAATACTGAAAAAATAAAGATCTTAAGGTTTTTTTTTTCTGTGCAAGAAGTTTTGGTATAATTAATGGTAACCTGTCCATTGCATTCTGTCCATAGAAGCAAGATCAAGACAGAATTAAAGGGATTATAGAAAAAGGCAGGTAAACCAGAACAGGCAAATGATCTGTAATACAATGTTCAGTCTCTTAGGCCAGAAACCTCAACACTTTTTCATCTTTTGACCTGAACTATTGCTGCATATAATGCACATTGACCAGATTTTAGTTTTGTCCTCCACAGGTTGGGCATTGATGTTATGATAAAATAAGAACTTGGTTTCAAGACTATGATTTCCAGAACCTGAAATTATTCTTCATTGTACTTGCTGGAACAAAAAGATAATAACATACAGAACGTGACAGTGTTGTGAGCAGTAGTTTGTTTCTTATTAAAATGACTTGGACCTAAATCCCCTGATTCTTTGCTTTCCCCAATAGCTTTCACCAGATAGATAAATGTTTTTCCATCTTTTCATTCCCAGTGTTGACACACTTCACATCTGTGAGCAGTATTTTTGACCCATCTTCACTTCTTCTCATATACTACAGTCACATTTTCCCAAAAGAGCTAACTTGCATATGAATCATGGTTTCTTCCAAAATAATCTGGCTTTCTTCCATTATTTTAGTTTTTTGAACCATACTTACTAGAATGGGACATATAAATACATTTGTAGGAATATAAGAAATACAATCGTCATGTCATGAAGATTTTAAATCTCCATTGTTTCAAAATGTTAATAGACAATAGAGGAATCCTTAAACAGTGTACACCTTTGGTGTTTCTTTAAAAAAATCAGTTGTTAAATTTGGGCTATCTCTTTTTGGACCCATAAATATATATGCTATAGTTCTCCAATTATATCCATAATAGATAGCATTTTGAAGTTTGCAGCACTTTTGACACTAATAGTGTGAAATACTTTATTCTGAGTTCATATTCCCTCAGATCTATCCTAAACAACTCAGTAGCATAACTAAGTGACTATCCCTATATACACAATATTTTCAAATAGCTGTTGGGCTTACCTTTATTCATGTCTCTATTTCTCTTAATCCTCGAAAAACTTTCCAGTTTTGGTGTTGACTTCTTAAATAATTGATTCCAGACACATTTCTAATGACAAAAGAACAAAAGGAACTTGTTGAGTATTAGAAAGGGAAGAGAAATTGAACTGAAAATTGGAGTGGAAATAAAATATGTAAAAACATTAACATTAAAAATGTGTTAATGCAATTTTCATAGCTTTGGTTTTAGATTAAAGTGATCAAAGTATTTTAGTACTTCTAGAATACTGACTATGCTAATTGCACCATATAAAATCAATAAAATGAAGATCTTAGCTATAATTGAGTCTGACAACTTGACAGAGTTTAAAAAACCTCTAGATTTAGAAGGCATTTTTCAGTTCATGACATGAAAAGAATTATTTTACTTTCTTGAAAATATAATAATTGTGGTGCCAACAGAGAACTGTTAAACTGCTTTACGGAGGAGTATTTTTTTTAAAGGTATGACGGTATTTAAGATGATAAGAGGCCTCCTAGGTAATACACTGACCTCTAATGACAACATGCAAGTGAGTTATAAATCTTGTTGAGCAATATACAATGCTCCTATATTCATAAAAATGATCACATCGTTTTGATCAGTTCAAAGCCTTCATTTTGATCAGTTAAAGAACCCAAAGATCTCTAAGTCTCTTCTTGCTCTATACTCTTTATTTCTAAAGTCAGCCCAGAACCCGTTCTACTGAACCTATTCTACTTCTAGGACTTTTTTTTTTATTTTTGAATGTGCAAGGCCAGACTTGTTCATAGTATGTCAGCGAACTCTCTCTGATACAATATAGAGGAGAAGCCAACCCTTTATTAGGAATAATTCTAATAAAACAATCATCTGCAGTGTAGCCTGGATCTGAAAAGGGGTGCAATGTGGACAGCTTGTTTTGGCAATGAACCTTGCCTTAGCAAGATAGAGGTTTTGGAAGCAGCAGTTTTGAGTATTCTGTAGATCCTGCAAGAAGAAAATTATTTGTTGAATCATAAATTCTAAACCTAGCTAGAACTGCTCTACTAGATGGCTGTGTTTATTATTTCTATTCTAAATTTTCTTTGGTCTTGCATATAAAACACTGTCAAAGGGTACAGAGTGGCAATAACTTCTCTTTGAGTCAGAAGTAAAATTCTCGTTCTAGAAAGTCATATCTAGTCAGTATAAGTGACAGCAACAATTCCAATTCTAATGCTCTTCAGCCTGTGTGTTTGCTAAAGCAGAGACACAGAGATTGAAACTCAGCTGTCTTTAAATGTTGCAATAATCCTTAGGATTTTTTTTTCTTTTTTTTTTTTTTGGTCTGGGAAAACCAATAACAAGTCTCAAATGAAATTCAGGAGTTAGAATGGGACACAAGCCATTCCCGAGAGGTGATTCAGCTGTGGCCCTCCTGATTTGGAAAGGGAGGTAGTTTAATAATGCAGTCAACCCTGCCAGTTGGCCTCAAGGCCAGAAAATGGACCCCGTGACAGTTAAGTTAACTAGCAGAGAGACTAAACTGGGGAACAGTAAAATATAGAGGACTATATATAAATGTAGTCTGCCGGATACTAAAAAAAGGCAGTCCTTTTTCATACTAAGCAAGTACGTTAAAAGTTATTGTGCAAAAACAAGTTGTCTAACAGATCAGCTAGACCGAATGATTGAATTGAGTTAGACCAAGTGACTGGAGCTACCGCATTTTAAGTAGTAGCTTTTCTAGAATGCACCTAATTCCTGTACTGTTTCAACATGTTATACAGAGATTTTTAGCATATCCTCTTTGTTTCAACCATTGGATTTGGCTTAGGGAGATTTAAAAAATCCTTAATAATAAATAGCTGAAGGCCTTTTTCTGGCAATGTTATCTTTGTGTTCCATTGCTCCATTTATCCGAGATGCATATGCCACTCTACATGCAATCCAGCTACAACCTGAGTGAAAATGGAAATTCATTTCAGTGGACATTTTTTTTGCCCACTTTCCCAGACTAATACCTTAAAATTTAACTTTTGAATGGTTTATCTTACTGCATCCAAAAATATTTTAGCCAGTATCCTGAGCCAGTAAAATCTCTCCTTATGTTTGGCTTCACTTATTCCATATGCTTCAAGGAGATTTGTGTAATATAAAAGAATTCTAGGCAATAGCTCTGCATATATAAACAGAATGAAAGAAGGGGCTATAACCAAATTCAATTATGCAGCATAATCTTAAGGTGAAAAGACTTACTGTTTACATCCAGAAGTGAAGGTGGGTTTCAGCTCTGGTGTTCATTCCTTTTACATGAACATTGACTAGCTGCTAGCAATAATGTTGGATAGTTGGGAAAAAAAAATCCCTGTATGCTGAATGCAGAAGGTCTTTCTGAAGTCTCAGGTTTTATGAGATAATCTAGCATTCTAGAATAAGGATTTGGGCTTGAAGAATGAAAGTAACCAACGGAGGAATGAAAAAGTGTATGGAAGGAGACTGCACTCCAGGGAAGAGGGATCATGGAAAAGAAAAAAAAAAAAAAGAGTAGAAAACTAAAGCCACATTGTGAAGCTTAAAGTAAAGGAGAAAAGAAGTGGGAAAAGAAAAGGGAAGATAAATGAATAAATCTTTGTAAGGAAAATCCATGCCAAACCTTATAGCTTCATGCATTAGCTAAAGCAATGTATGAAGAATCCATATATCTTCTGTTTTCTTTCTGTTTTAAGCTTTACTTTTTAACATTTTTTTCATATTTAACTAGTATAGCAATGATTTCTTATTTTTCTTGCTTTATATCTTTCAATCCTTTCTCTCTCATTAGAGTCATTAAGAATTGGTTATGCTGAGAATAAAATTTGGATCTCGCTTTCTTCAACTACTCCTACTTAAGTATGCTGACATAATGTTTATGAACATGAGGAACAATCTTTAGGAGCAACTCATGGCTCCTGTCTGACAAGACAGATGAGGAAAAAGAAAAAACTGCTAGAGAAATCCTCTTATTCCATAACTAAACTATTTATCCCTTGTCTGTGGTACTGTTTGGTCAGGCGTGACTTACATAAACAATTATGAACTGGACACATATTGAGAAACAGTTTATAAATAGATGTTTTATTAACTGTATTATTAACTTTATTTACTGTTCCTGGAGAACATGAATATTTATTAGTCTTTCTTTGAGGTACTTTCTACTGAATAATGTTTTGAAAATGATTAGAATAAAAATAAGTATAACAATCTTTGTACCCTAATGTCTTTTCTATTAGATCACTGGACAATGGAAAATGAAAGCTGATTATGCAATTGTCATTAGCTGCCAAACACACCATTATTAGTAAGTGACTTTCCAAACAATTTTGGCAGTTAATATGTGGACGAGAAATGTCTAATCTCAAATGGACAAGGAGCAATTAATCCAAGTAGCCAGTGACTCATGGAATATATCTTGAGTGAAGGCCTATGAGTAAGAGTGCACAGAGTGGCCTGCATTTCAGATTTCAATAAAGATATGCTTAGGCAAACAGAATGGGAAGTAGGCACCCAAATGAAGCTCTGAATCTGGATCTGTCTCTATGATTCAATGCTGTTTCAAGATAAAATCAGAAGGATCTTATTACCACCAGTTTCTACTCTGTTCTAAATTGAAATATCACCTAAACTTAACCAAAAATTCATTGTCTTTCAACTTTCACTAAAAATTACTTCCATCATCTATCACTGTCCCTAGGCACTATTGTGTTTTTTAGTAGGTACATAGGTAGCCCTTCACATGAATGCACACATTAAAGGTGGGGAAAACAATCTCTCCCATGGAGATACTTAAAATAACTATAATATAATGCCCAAAATAATAGACCTCTGCATGACCACATTCCATAAATGAAGTGAAAAACACTGATAAGTGAGCAAAAAACAGAATCCTATGGAACAGTGCATTTATGTGTCTAAGACGATATTAGTGACAGAAAGAACCATCAACTTTTTAGCCAAAGTCAGCAGAATGAATATAGGAGAATGAACAGAAGTTTTCTATGAAAATAATTACCCAAAGTTCTGTTTTAGGAGCTTTTAAATACTGGCACCTGACTATTGTTTTTCCCCTTTATTACCATAAGTAAAAAAAAAAAAAAAAAAGAAAGAAAGAAAGAAAGAAAGAAAGAAAGAAAGAAAGAAAGAAAGAAAGAAAGAAAGAAGCAAAAAAAGATTCATTTACCTGTTCTACTTTGTCACTTGCTTGAGAAGGGATAAAGTGATATAGAAAGACCCAGGGCTTTTCTTGGTGAGTCTTTGCCATAATGATAGCGGAAGATACGTAGAGCTGAAATTAAAATACAATGCTATGAGAACTGAGCAAAGATTTCCCCCATCACAAGGGAAATATGATGAAACTATTTTTTTTCTGAAAAAAAGATACTTATTTCACCATACATTTTCCCTATGCTATTAAACATTGAATATATAGTTATATTATTTGTATTTTACATATTAGTATTATATGTACATCAATATATAGTCCTAAAACTCAAAATTTCCACTAATCTTTCCAAAATTCTGCAGATTCCAAGCTCAAAAAGAATGTGTTAAGAAACATGCTACGTCACAGTAGACCTCAGCCAAATGCTTTTATATAGCAGTTGCTTCAATTTTTCATCCCTTAAAATCCTTAGTACTGCGCAATCCTGACTTGGATTACATATCACGTTCATCTCATGAATGAATGTTTTCCACAGAAGAAAAGCTTGAGTATGGATGTTAGGGTGTATACCCATGGAGAAACCCAGGAAGGTAATCATGCTAAATTGATCTGGAAGAGAGTTTAGAAAAGGAAGGAGCTGCCTCCTCTATCACTTCTGTTTAGAATTAAATCTTTTAGATAATCTTTTTGTGCCTATTTTTATCATTTCAGCTATAGGAAATCTCAAGACTGTCAAATTTATCTCCATTTCCATCACTCTCTGAAAGCTATACGGACCCAGTGAAGCTTTGTGACGCTGTTAAAACAGACATTTTATTTCCTTAGTGGTGGATCAAGGATTAGGTGTTGTTCCTAATGGAAGCCATATATCTTTTAGACAACTCTTTAGTCACATTTGAAAATCACTGACATGCCATTACTATGCAAACCATACTATGATCCCATTAACATCACTGCTGGTATAAGGCAATACCCAGTAGAACAGTCATAGAATTGCAACCCTCAAAATATCCTTTTTGCTGCCATCAGTCTCTTTTGTACCTTTTCATGTTACAGCTCATCATGCTACCCTCATACCATTACACTGGATTTGAAGGAGTAACTTACAACATGCCAGGCTTGAGCTCTTCTCTGAAAGTTACAGAGAGAGGATGAGGAGTGCCAAAATCATTATTTATTCAGAGTTACTAGACAAAGGATAAGTTAAAATTTTCATTTCAATATAGAAGGAATAAGTTACTGCTTTTTAATAATTACTCAAAAGGAAAAAAAAGAATACATTTCAAAAATCCATTTTCCTTTAAAAATTAGTTCCATCTTTTTTGCACTCCATCAATGCAGGAATCATTTCTGGAGTGATACAGAAAGAGTGACAATTATTACAGCAAACATGAACATTTTCTTTGTTTTAAAATGCATATCCAATTTTGGCAAAGGAATTGAAATGTTATTTTAAAAGATATTTGAATAAAGATTAACCTACCATACTCACTATGGAAAGAAAAAAATATTAGGTGCAGATTTGGAAATCCAAATGCATAGTATAGAACACCTGCAAAACCCATCTTTTTGTAAATTATATTAGCAGAAGTCCTTTCCCTCCATATCCCTTTTCTGTAGATATCCTTCTTTATATGTCTTCCTAGATGGTCTTGAGAGAATTAAGATTACTAGTAGCAATGGAACAAAGAAAACAAAATGTCTTGATGTTTATTTAAATGACTATATTTGCTTTTTCAAAGCCTAATAATTTACAATTTCTTTCTCTTTAGGAAAAGATGTTCTGCTTCAGTCACTGTACTTTCTTCCCCTTCTTTTTCCTTTTAAGCGAAATTTAACTAAAAGAACTAAAAAACAACAGTAACAAAATACTAGCAGGGTTCATGGAAGGACTTCCAAGGTCTTTCTTTGCAAAGCTTTCCTTTCTTAAGGTGTGCTTTTTTTGGCCCAACTCAATATAGAGGGGACCAACAGAAAGTATTGAAGGAATTACAGTAGTGTAAGCTCCCTAAAATGTTTGTTTCACCATGTCTGGGCCCAGAGGTACCCTCTCGGTCCCAGCCCTTGAGTCACCAGAGCAGAAATCCCAAGGGAGAGAGCCTGATACAGCCTCCTTCCCTGGGAGTGCACGTAGCTGCGCTCAACTCAACTGTGTTCCTGCACAGTGTTGATGACATTGAACTGAGTTCATGTGGGGCCATTTCTGAACCAAATTCAGTTTGGGAGATTTCTTCATCTCACAATTAAGATGATTTAATTGCAAAATCAGTTACAATCATAGGAGAAATTGTCTCTAAGAAGAATCTGAGGTCAGAGGTGAATAGTTTGAAAATGGCTTTCCTTAAATGCGTACATGTTTATTCTGATTTTTTCTGTGAAGTTGCTCAGCAAATATTGCTCTGAGATTAACCATCACTCCTTTATCATAACTTTAACCTCAAACTGTTAATCTGCGCCATCGTTTCTTTAGTAAGCTCCCAGTACAAGTTCTCAAAGAAATCAAAGCTATTCAGTTTCTCCTTCCACTGCTTCTGTGTTTCTTCATTCCAATAATGCTGACGGTGGCTTTCTCTGACTCCTACAAATATTGGCTGCCTAGTTATTAACATTCATCAGCAATAAACTTAAATGTGCCAGTAAAAGTTTAGGTGCTCAGGTCTAGAGAAGAACTAGAACGTCTGTACATCATTTTTTGCAGCAACACCACTTTCTTAATAACTAATCTATAACATTTGCCGTAAGCTCGAAGTATATTCGAGGGAAGCAGGCTTTACAGTTAATATCAGTAAAACTGAGGCCACTCTTCACGCTAATCATTTTATGTGAATTAAAGATTGTATTTCATTCTCTAACATAAACCAGTCATAGATATTGCTCTATCATCTGTAATACAACAAAGCCTGGATTTGGAGTAATTTAGCAGCCAGATAAACTGAAAAAAAAACCTATGTGCAGATACCATGCCAGGGTCCAGCACCATGAAAAGTTGGCATGTGCAAGGTAAGAATGTCCTCCCATTTTTTACTGAGTTGGACTCGCTAAAAACAATGCTGCTTCATAGCCCCCTTAGTGTTGCATTTACTTTGATGAATTTTGTTTTCACAGGCATTATATCTACATTCCCTTCATATCTAAACAAATAGCAGGAATTTCTAATGGAAGAGCCAAAACAATTAAGCATAATATGAGGTTTATTAGGTGCAGATATATAGATAGTAATAATAATATCCTGAATAGAATTATTAGAGGAATCTTCTGTTCATTACACAACTGTATTTCTTAGCAGGATTTATAACGTAAGTGTTAATAATTACCACTGAACTTGGCTTTTTCATAGAATCATAGAATCATAGAATGCTTAGGGTTGGAAGGGACCTCTAGAGATCATCTAGTCCAACCCCCCTGCACACGCAGGGTCACCTAAAGCACGTGGCACAGGACTGCATCCAAGCGGGTTTTGAAGATCTCCAGAGAAGGAGACTCCACAACCTCTCTGGGCAGCCTGTTCCAGTGCTCTGTCACCCTCACTGTTAAGAAATTTTTCCTTAAGTTCCTATGGAATTTTTGATGTTTCAGTTTCCGGCCATTTCCTCTAGTCCTATCAGTGGCCACCACTGAAAAGAGACCATCACCGTCCTCTTCACTCCCTCCCTTGAGGTACTTATATACACTGATTAGATCCCCTCTCAGCCTTCTCTTCTCCAGGCTGAACAGGCCCAGCTCCCTCAGCCTCTCCTCATAGGGCAGATGTTCCAGGCCCCTGATCATCCTTGTGGCCCTGCACTGGACTCTCTCCAGAAGCTCCACATCCCTCTTGTACTGTGGAGCCCAGAACTGGACACAATACTCCAGATGTGGCCTCACAAACACACATAATAACTGAGTTCTTGTCCTGGATGCTTACAAGCCAAGAATTTTGTTCTGGAATCACTTATCATCAAGCTTAATGGGTGAGCTCTTCAATTACTTTCTGGTTGGTCCCCTTGCCCTTTGGGTAGGCCATGTACCTTTTATAGGGTCGTATGTCCTGTTTAGGTCTAACTCATGGAAGATGTGCTTAGATTATGAGTAACCCATTTGTACCTTCACTCCTCATGTATATGTCAGTATAAATCAAAAAACAAAGCAAAACAAAACAAAATTCCAAGAGCTCAAAGGAAGAAAGTGCTGTGAGAGACAAGAGCCAGGCCCCAGTTTGGTTCTCTTTTGAATGTAGAACTTCCTAAAAACTGCTTTGGCAGGAATATCACATAGGTACTTCTCCTTTCTTAAAGTTGGGAGGAATACAGTGTGCTCTGAGTTTTCACCTGCCCAAAATACTCTCAGTGAAGAGGCACTGAAGTAAAGATAGATGTCCTCTAATCTGGGATTCCTTCGCAGCTGGGGACTCCTCAAACTTTCACTCGTTTTGAGTGAAAGGACAGGACAATTATTTTCTCTAAGAAAAAAAAATACTAAAAGGCTCTTTAATGTAGCAGAAAGATGCAAAGAGAAGTGGAAGCTAATCCAGGTAAAAACATTTTAACAGTGAAGCTTGATAAGTATTTCTAATAAACTAGAACTGATGGATTTTCCATATTTTGAACTCTCTGTATCAAGGCAGGATGCCTTTTAAAGATTTTTTTTTCATAAATAAGAGCTAGTGGGCTTAATGAAAAGACAGCTGGGGAAAAAATAATAACTTATCACATGTAGAAAACAAAACTAGATAACAGTAGGAATTAAGCTTCAGTCAGATACTTAAAGCCTAATCTCCTTCTACAATAGGTGGATAGATTAAAAATACATATATATCAGAAAGCATGAAATCGCTCTGCCCTGAATTGTCATCTAGAGGAGAAGGAGAAGTAGCATTTCTAGGCTAAATTTAAGTTTTATGATCTCTTCCCTGGCATCCAATTTACAGAGTATGCCGCTGACTTCATTGAGGTCAAACAGAAGAACAGAGAGATAAACCAGAACAGATTTTGAAACCAGTTCTTCATGACTTCTTCAGTCCACTTTACATGAGCCACCAGACTCATCTAGCATTTAGGCCAAAGATAGTTGTCTTTAGAATAAAGTAGATTTCAGGATATTCTTACCTACCAATTTTGTAGTAATTTGAAAATCTCTGTTTCAGCCATCCAGCCCTACCTGTGAACACCTTCTTCTCAAATTATGCTAGAAACCCAGATGTTTCTACTCTGAAGCCTTAGTGCTTTATTAAAGCAAAAACAAAAAAACAACAACAACAAAAACAAAAAACACAAAAAACCCACTTCCAAAACCATTGAGCATTATTCTGGAAAAAAGAGACTATGTACTTTACCAAAAATCACAGGAATATTAGTAACAAATTTTACCTACACCATGTTGCTTGCATTTCGGTCCTGTTTTATTAACTGCCAGGAGTCTCTGAATATTTTCCTTGTCCACAGTTTCTTCCTATTGACTTTTGTCCAAGCTTCAGACACAACTTCATCACACCAATTAACCAAAGAAAAGAAAACTGTGCGCATCTCATTGCTGTCACAGCTGGAGATGCTCATCTATGTACAAAAGACGCCTAGCTATAAACCTCTGATACAAATTTGGTTGTCTTTCTTGCTTACATGGCCTTTTTAAAGCAATTTCACTAAGAAAACAAACATTTATTGAAAGAACTGCTGCAGCTGTGTAATGCTGCAGACCTTTCAGAGTCACGGAAAATTCTTTTGCTAATGTGTTTTTGGATTCATTCTCACGTTAGTGGTGTCAAGGCAGTCTCTGTTCCCTGTCTTTAACTGTTCCTCCGCAGCAAACACATGATACTGTCTGCCATAGATTTTTATTACTAATCTTCTCCCTCCTGCACTGTTTGCTAGAGTGTAACTGCTGGGATAGATGTGCTTTGCAGTCATGGTCCAACTGTATGTACTGAAATTCATTTCTCAAATAATTTCCAGAGAGCTTTACTACAAATGTCATGGAGCTTTTCCCACTATGTATTTTTTTTGGCCATCCTCTGGTGTTCCTACATTTGTGCCGATTTGCTAATTATCCAAAAGTTTCTACATAGAAGCAGCTCAACAGACTGGAAGTCCTAGAGTGGATTACCACATATTCCAGCATCTACAGCTTTCTATTTCATTGACTTTCCAAAACATTATTTACTGTGATGATCTTTGGCCACTGCTGACAGTCTATCATTTTCATGAAGAATTATTATAGAAGTAGATAAAAAGACTCTAAGTGGGTGGATATTTGGTGCTTATATGCAACCTTTCTTTTTCTCTCAGCGTTTGCTGTGTAATGGCAAAGGGCCAAAGTCTGTATTTTCTGATAACTCACAAAGAATTGCTAGCAATCATGTAGATAAGCACGTTGTCAGAATAACTGGCACTTTGGTTCTTTTGTGAATTTCAGAGAGACTTTGGCACAAAAAGGCTGTAGAAGCCTGGGATTTGAAATGAAAATCTACCCATCAAGGAAGAATAGAACTTCATAACAATATAAAAACAATTACCATCTTTTTGTAAATTAATCCCTGTAGGAAAACATTTCATGTTTATTACATTTTTACCTTCACTGAAGTAAATTCTTAATTAAGATGATTGAAAGAAAAGTGAGGCACCCTCCAAATAGTTGCTAGGGGGATTAAACTAAAATCTTTAGTTCAGTCTTTTGGAATCCTAGCAACCCAGAAGCTTACAGGTCACTTATTTTCTAAGCTTGCTTTTGTAAATAATAGAAGCATCCTCAGAAGGAAAATATTTGTATGTTATACACCATAAGCATCTGTTAATTGTTTTTTTGATGTTTTTGTTTGCTTTATTTTTATTCTTTTGTTGTTGTTGTTTGGAAAATACATGAATCATGAAATTGATATTTTGGTATTTCAGGCAGTAAATACGGATATGACAGAATTCTGAGTCTCTAATATGATAAAGACCATAAGAAACTCTAACTCATAATCCACAGAACCACAGAATCAAGGAATGATTAAGGTTGAACGAGACCTCTGAAGGTCATCTAGTCCAACCCTACTGTAAAAGCAGGGTCATCTAGAGAACGTTGCATAGAATCACAACCACATAGGTTTTGAATATGTCCAAAGAAGGAGACTCCACATCCTCTCTGGGCCTGTAGCCTTCGAAGACAATATTTTTTTCCTCAAATTCCCATGGAACTTCCTGTGTTTCAGTTTGTGGCCATTGCCTCCTGTCTTGAAGAGGCACGTTGCCTCGTGTCCATATAGATGCTGGGAAATACATTGATGTCCATCAGTAGTTTTTGCCTCTGTCTCCTATTTTCAGCATGCTTAAGAATTATATATATTCAGTATTGATGAATGTACACAGTTCTTATTTTCATAAGAATTACAGAATGTCAAAAACCAAACAAACAGCCGTCAGAGAGAGATCTCAAAGTCAGGCTTAGTTTGCTATCTTGCACTGTTTTATGTTATATAGCAGCAATATGTAAATATTTTCTTCAAGAACATACTCAACCATCTCATCCAGAGACCAATTAAGTTAATTTTGTCCAATTTCTTATTTAAAGAATTTGTAAACAGTTTATCCTTTTCATTAAGAAAGTTTCACTTTTTTATCCAAAGTGTGTTTATATACTAGAAAAGGTTCAATAAAATATCTATTTTTGCTATTTTGTAATGTTATGTAAATCATGACAATTTATTTATATTCTCACTTGACCTGCTAAGGTACTGAAACTTTTATTATAATCTTTAAAATGGAAATACGTATAACCATGCCTATTCATGAAGTGCAAAGTATTTAAGTGAATTAAGCAGAGACATTTGCTTATAATGTTATAGAAAAATCTTTCCTCTAGTATTCAGGATTTGGATATCTCTATCAATTTTCCTCAAATTTTTCAGTTTATGATAATGTGCCAAAAAATTATTTTTCCACACAAGAATACGAATGTGTCTGTGGGGTGCAGAGTAGAGGTATACCTTCCATTCCTCTTTAGTTCTAACAAAAAGGAAAAAAAAAAAGAAAAGAAAAAGAAGGAGAAAATGAAAAAAAGTTTAACAACCTTATTGCTTCCAGGCTATTTATATGTTGAAACTATTGAACTATTGGAAAAAAAAAAAAAAACTAAACAGTACACCATGCCATGAGTGTTCTATGTTTGGACCTTCCTTCATTTCTTTTCTCAGCAGAGCTTTTGTGGGCTCACAAATACAGTTCAGAACTTACTTGTTCACTTGGCCAAGTGTTCTCTTGGTTGAAAATTATCTTTAGTTACTGCCAAATGGGGACATTTCAAGTGTTATATGCAGTTTGAAAGAAACTATTTTAACATATGCAAACTATAAAGTTGATTTAGAGTTAAACAGTTAATATACTGTATTTGGACATGAATTCTGGCTGCTTATAATGTAGTCATAAACTTAAGAGTTTTTTTATGATGTAATATTATCTACTTATTGACAGTTTATCTTGTTAAAATATTATTGAGGAGCAGGAATCTAACACTGCTGCTAGTGCAGATCTTTTTTTTTCCCTCTTTGAAATACTACTAATTCTGGAATCCTTTGCTGATGACTACAATCAGGTCATTTTCCATGTGAGTAGCTATGTATTCCTCACCTGTGGGTCATAAATAGACTTGATTGCTGACTGGAAGATGGATTGCTGATTTGATTTTAAATCATTAGCCAGCTGTTCTATTCCATAATATCAGACAAAGATCCACTGGACTCTAGAGACAGTTTCTTGAAATTGTCTTCACAAAGGGCAGCAGGCAGCTGTTTGATGCATATGGGAATTTGCTTTAAGGATAAATTTGACTTGAAAATGGAACTAGGAATACAGGCAATAAGGACAACCCAGGGATGGGGAGTAGGCATTGAGTTCTTGTACTGAACACAAGAGACACAATCCTTTCTGCTCTATGGAAGAAAAACAATCTTTAATCTTTAATGCCTTATCAGACAGGAAACTACTCCGGCCTCAGCAGGAACCAGTTCAGAACTACAGAAACTAAACTGAATCTTCTTAAACAAACCATGTAATTTGTAACTGGATTATGTGTGCGGAAGAATAGGATTTAATAACTAGATACCTTTTTTGTTGTTGTTTTTCTTACTAAGGTCAAGCACTTGTTGCACCTATGGTCTATGAAGCCTACTAGCTACATTTATTTAAATAAATAAATAAATAAATAAAAATAAAACACTTAATTCTCATCTAGAAAGTATTTCATGTGCTGGAAATAATACATGGATTCCCACATTTATGTAACAGTCATAGACTGTTATGCTCCAAAGGGGAGACGTTGATAGTGAAACAAGTTGTGAAACTCTGAAAGATCAGATCCCATTTGAGGAACACCATGACAAAAGGCCTTAGATTCTTTTGTCTCTTTAGATAGAAGCATGGTAGCCCTCCAGCTAATATCTTCCCCAAGCCTCTGGCACAAAGGAGAGGTGCCTGGGCTCCAGTTCTGGAAGCCTCATTTGCACTCTCCTCCTCTGCTCTAAATTAGCCTCACTTGCCAGGATTTATTTCACATATTTTGGGAGCAAGTCTTTAAAATCACTGGACAGAGATGGCTTTGGTTTGGGAATATTATTTTAAAATATCAACAGGCAAAGCTAAGAGACTTTTTGTTGTTGTTGTTGAAGACTTCAGTCTTCATTGTTTTGCAGTGATTTCTCATAGATACAGCAAACACATGACAAGCCAAAGCAACTAGCAAGGAGATACAGGATTTCCCTGAATCACGGTGAGATGACTATCAGTGGTGGTTTCTTTTCTCCTGTTCCCCAGGATTTCCAACTTTGGCAGCTTCTGCTATACCATTGTAGTACAAATTGCTATCAGTTTATATGTAAAAATGAGACATCATGTAACCTGCTATGCCAAAAAAAATGAATTTATCAATAAGAAGGAGAAAAAATAGGAGTGGCAATGCATACAGAAATTAAATCATAAGAAATAGTTATGAAAGGAACTGGAATGAATTCTCATGCTACTTGAAAACAAAGAATGCCATATGTTTTTATCAGGGCAGTCCTCCACATCTAATATGAGATCTTTTCATGTATTTATCCATATGATTTTTTTTAATGCCTATTATAAAAAAATCCAAGCCACTGAAGCTATTTGATGGGCTGACTTTTTGCCAAGGCATGTGAACAGTTCCTAGAAAGTTTAATTCTCTAGCTCACAAAACTCTTTCATTTTTCACCCAATTCAAGGGTCACCTTTCTGTGATTTTAAGATTCGTGTATTATCGCACTGGAATACAGCTATACCGCCCAACACGTCTTTTTCATGACTGTACTAAACAGGCAGAGATTTTGCCATGTCTTATAGCGTATCCTTCTATAAATTAAGGGGATACTTTTCTATATGACTCGTGATATTGCATGATGTCATTTTAGATGGAGAAGGGATTTAGAAAAACTCTCCTTTTTCCCCCTTTTTCCTAGGGCTCCAGTTCTTTTATTTGGCATTTCATAAACAGAAACATTTTCATATGAGTGCTACTGAGACAAATGTACTGATGAATAATTACAGTAACAAGATCTACTAGAAAGAATATATAGTGAATGTCCCAAAGCATAATTGTTTTCATAAAAATTATGTGCAAAGAATACAGAAGAACTATAAACATTAAAAAGCATACAAGGATGAGAAAAACTCTTGATCTTTTATATTTCTAGATCATTGTCCAGTTTAATTATAAATATGAAGCTGCATAATGACCCATCAAGTAGAGACTTATTTAACTTCACTGACAGCAGGATACTGTAGTATGATGAAGTTGTGAGTCAGAAATGAAAATCAGGGATTATGTACTATATTTGAGCTTACTTGTCTAAGTAATATTAAAAACAAAACGCACAAAAAAAAAAAACAGTACGATAAATGCATTGCGGAAAAAGGAAGAAAAAGAATATTGGAGAGAGCAGATGTATTTCTTCTCTCTAGGGACAAGATTAGGAGGGCAGCCTAGATCTAACACTGGCATTCTTACAATGAGCTGGAGAGCAATATTCCCCACCTTGAACTCCAGGTTATATATCATAAACTCTCCTGAAAGTCCGGACAGAATAAAAGCTAGTAAAGCAATTTTACTAGCAAAGAACAAGCAAAGCAACAGTAACAAAAGATAAGAAGTTCCAAGTTATCCTTTATTGTGTATGGCATAGAATTCTATTCCATTCAATAATATCTTAGGCTTTAAAAATGCTATGCCTGCTTTATTAGCCAGTCTAGAAAAAAAAAATAGAACACATATCAGCCGTAAAACCAAAAAATGAGTATCTGCTAAGCACAGGCTACACAGTACAGACTTTGGAGCTCTGTCTCACAGCAAGCCTTAGTCAGGTTCTACAACAGGTTTTATATGCCTTGAAAGAGTGTTGTTCCATTTTGTCTCCAATATCTTCCCACCAGATAACATAAAGAATTGGTATTTCTATAAAGCATAAGTAAAATTTGTATATATTATCTTAAATTTTTACACTGGATGAAGTTCTGAATTAAAAAAAAAAAAAGCTCGCTATAAAACAGAAGCAAACAAGACTTGTCATGTTTAGTGTTTAGAGTTTAGTGAAATAAAATGTGATATAGTGAAATAAAATGTTATACAGTCCTGGAGCAGAGGTAAAGTAGCTCAGCTGGGAGATGCTTAGACTGAAGATCCCAAGGTCCTGGGTTCCAGGCCAAGCTTTGGCTTTGGGGTGGTTGTTGCCCTTTTGTTGCTCTTTATGTGAGAGAGCAACTGGAATGCATGGAGCTCAACCTGGGAGTAGAGGATGAGCGAGTTGAGAGCTTGTGGGTAAGGATTAGAGGGCAGGCTAATGTGGGAGACACTGTGGTGGCTGTCTGCTGCAGGCCACCTGACCAAGACGAGGCGGTTGATGAGGCCTTCTATAGGCAGCTGGATATTGCCTCACGGTCACAGGCCCTGGTTCTCATGGGGGACTTCAACTACCCCGACATCAACTGGAAGGACAACACAGGCAGACACAAGCAGTCCTGGAGGTTCCTGCAGAGCGTCGACGATAACTTTTTGACGCAGGTTGTGGAGGAGCCGACGAGGAGAGGTGGGCTACTGGACCTCGTGCTATCAAATAGGGAGGGCCTTGTAGGAGATGTTAAGGTGGAGGGTAGCCTTGGCTGCAGTGACCATGAGTTGGTGGAGTTCAGGATCCAACAAGGAGGTGGCAGGACTGTAAGTAGCCTTGCAACGATGGACTTCAGGAGGGCCAACTTTAGCCTCTTCAGAGACCTCCTCGGAAGAATGCCATGGGCTAGAGCTCTAGAAGGAAGGGGGGCCCAAGAGAGCTGGTTAGTTTTCAAGTGGCACTTCCTCCACGCCCAGCAACAGTGCATCCCTGTGTGTAAGAAGTCAGGCAGAGGGGGCAGGAGACCTGCGTGGATGAGCAGGGAGCTTGTGGCAATGCTCAAGCAGAAGGCGGCGGTATACAGAATGTGGAAAAAAGGACAGAGCCCCTGGGAGAAATACAGGAACGTAGTCAGCGAATGCAGCGATGCGACAAGGAAAGCTAAGGCGCGGTTGGAACGCAATCTGGCAAGGGATGTTAAAAATAACAAGAAAAATTTCTTCAAATACATTAACAGCAAAAGGAAGATCAGGGAAAACGTGGGTCCGCTGGTGGATGGGATGGGCACCCTGGTTACAAATAACACAGAAAAAGCAGAGCTGCTGAATGCTTTCTTTGCTTCAGTGTTTACCAAGGGCAGCGCATTAGAGCCACAGGCCTAGGGACAAGAGAAGAAGCCGGTGGAGAGGAAGACTTGCCCTGGGTAGAGGAAGATTGGGTCAGAGAACACCTAAGGAACCTCGATACCCACACATCCATGGGCCCTGATGGGATGCACCCCAGAGTGCTGTGTGAGCTGGTGGATGTCATAGCTAAGCTGCTCTCCATCATCTTTGAAAGATCCTGGAGAACGGGGGAGGTGCCGGAGGACTGGAAGAAGGCCAATGTCACGCCAGTCTTCAAAAAAGGCAAGAAGGAGGACCCAGGCAACTACAGCCCAGTGAGCCTCATCTCCGTCCCCGGAAAAGTGATGGAACGGCTCATACTGGCCGTTGTCTCCAGGCACATGGAGGACAAGAAGGTGCTCAAGAATAGCCAGCATGGATTCACCAAGGGGAAATCTTGCTTGACTAACCTGATAGCCTTCTATGATGAAATGACCAGCTGGATAGATGAGGGGAGAGCGGTGGATGTCGTCTATCTTGACTTCAAAAAGGCTTTTGACACCGTCCCTCACAACATCCTCCTGGGCAAGCTCCAGAAGTGTGGAATAGATGAGTGGACAGTGAGGTGGATTAGGAATTGGCTGGATGGCAGGGCCCAGAGAGTAGTGATCAGCGGTGCAGAGTCTAGTTGGAGGCCTGTAGCTAGCGGGGTCCCCCAGGGGTCAGTCCTTGGTCCAGTCCTGTTCAATTTATTCATCAATGACCTGGATGAAGGCACAGAGTGCTCCCTCAGCAAGTTTGCTGATGACACAAAACTGGGAGGAGTAGCCGATACCCCAGAGGGCTGTGCTGCCATCCAGAGGGACCTGGACAGACTGGACAACTTGGCGGTGAAAAACCTCATGCAATTCAACAAGGCCAAGTGCAAGGTTCTGCACTTGGGGAGGAATAACCCCAGACAGCAGTACAGGCTGGGGACTGACCTTCTGGAGAGCAGCTCTGCGGAGAAAGACCTGGGTGTCATGGTGGATGATAAGTTGACCATGAGGCAGCAGTGTGCCCTCGTGGCCAAGAAGGCCAATGGGATCCTGGGGGGTGCATTAAGAAGAGCGTCTCCAGCAGGTCGAGGGAGGTGATCCTGCCCCTCTACTCAGCCCTGGTGAGGCCGCATCTGGAGTACTGTGTCCAGTTCTGGGCTCCACAGTATAAGAGGGATGTGGAGCTGCTGGAGAGAGTCCAGCACAGGTCCACAAGGATGATGAGGGGCCTGGAACATCTGCCGTATGAGGAGAGACTGAGGGAGCTGGGCCTGTTCAACCTGGAGAAGAGAAGGCTGAGAGGGGATCTAATCAGTGTATATAAGTACCTCAAGGGAGGGAATGCAGAGGCTGGTGCTGGTCTCTTTTCACTGGTGGCCGCTGACAGAACAAGAGGTAATGGCCACAAACTGAAGCACCAAAAGTTCCACAGGAACTTAAGGAAAAATTTTTTAACAGTGAGGGTGACAGAGCACTGGAATAGGCTGCCCAGAAAGGTTGTGGAGTCTCCTTCTCTGGAGATCTTCAAAACCCGCTTGGACACATTCCTGTGCCACGTGCTCTAGGTGACCCTGCGTGTGCAGGGGTGTTGGACTAGATGACCTCTAGAGGTCCCTTCCAACCCTAAGCATTCTATGATTCTATGATTCTATGATGGATATATCAATGCAATACAGGTCTATTAATAATCAGGTCTATTAATAAACTTCTGAGAAGACCTTGCTTAACTTAGAGAAGAATAGCAGTAAGGAATGTATATTGATAAATGGATGGATGATACATGTTATATATTATTACATTTTGGTATTATTAAGTTCTAGGGTTTTGTTTGTTTAAGAGTTTGTTTAAGAGTTACCCATACTGCAAAGAAGTGAGCAAATATGGGAATAAGGAAGACAAAGAAAAGTAATAGATATGCATGAAAAAGTCTTGTCCAGAAAGAAGCCTGAGGCAGAACTACTCTCCCTCTTGCTCTCTTGTTTATATTGTGTTTCCTGTGTTTTGACTGTGGGGGCAGAGGTATGAGTCACTTTTTTGTTTAGAAAGCTATTATATAGGGATCACATTGATTACAAGTTTAGTCTATGAATTATAGTCTAAGTCTTTTACTCTAGTCATGCAGAATTTACTGTTAATCTTCTCCATAGTTGCCTTCATCTTAAGCAATCATTTACTATGAGTGCACACTCAACAGAAATGTCATTCAACCATCAACTCCTTAAGGACAGATATTATGAAAATCAATTATACTTGTTTAATCTCTTTTTCTTAATAATCCATCTTTCTTTTTTTTTTTCTTTTTTTGCCAGGATTTTGACTACAGCTTTGAAACTGAGAAGTCAGCAATTGGGACCTTGAAATGGAAAACTGGAAGTCTTTGGAAGAATAGTTCTATGCAAAGAGGGAAGATCAGGCTGCTTTGTTGATTAAAGGCTCATTTGTTCCAAGTAATGATGTCACAGCTGTAGTCCAATGTTTATTATGAGGTAAGTATTTCAGCTGACGAATACACTTTTTTTTTTTCCCTAATAAACTGGCTTGTTTACATGAATACTCAAAAGGGTCATAAGAAAATCACTTAGGAATTATATATACAATAATATATCTTCACAACACCATATATATCTTTTATGTAAAAGAAGGATAAAGAACTTGGAGGTGAAGGAACAGGACTTGAAAAGGAACAAGACTGAAAATGAACAGAAGTGATCTGTTCTCGCTTATTCACTGGAAAACTGAAATACAGATTAGAAAGAATAAATACAACAAAATGGGAAAAAAACAGCCCACCTAAGCTAAACAGTCCCACAACCCATTCTCTGGCATTGGGCCATGAATTGGCCATCTCCATGCAGTCAAACTCTCAGCTTCCAAAACACTGTGACAAGACAAAAACTGCTTATGGGGAATACCCACACCCTGTGCTAACTCCCAGACCATGGAATTGTCTGGGAGAGCAGGTTGCCATACCAAGGGCAGCTGTAACACTTTGGAGGAACAGATGATGGAGACTGAGAGACCAGGAATGTCACTGGTTCATATTGGCCCTCAAGAGAGATGAAGCCAGTGGATTCAGTTTGCACTTGCCTCCGATAGGGAATCAAGATGCAGCTCTCACGTTAGTTAATGATGGCAACTACCATGATAGCTAAATCAGGAGAAATACGTATATTTGGATATTTAAAGGACTCTCTCATTCCATTTTGAAATACTTCCTGGTACCTGTGACACTGTGACATCAGTCCTGCAAACCGTCTTGTGAGGGTTTAAGTCATGACCCATAGGAAGATACATTCATATACATCATGGTTAATAAGCAGATCGGAGTCCAAACACATGGAATAGCTCTCTGGATTGTGGCATATTTTAATTTCCAATTTGTCAGAGAGGAAAAGGCTATTAGACTAAGAATTAAAGTATGCCAGTCAAAACCAAATGGAGCATGAGAGAGGAAGCTGTGGAATAGTTAAAGAAAATGTGCTGTTTGCAAGGAGGTGTATTTTGTTTGTGGTTTACAATGGATAAAAGAGATCCAAAATTAGGGTGCTCTAGTAACTTATTTGCTCTCCTTTTAAAAGAACTTCTACAATTAATTGCAGGACCTGGACCTTAGATTCAGAAGCTCAGTTACTGCCACTTTTGATTTCCAGGAGTAAAAGTACCCTTATCTGCTATTTTGCAAGCTTGCTTGTGCCATAACACCAAGTCATCCGCACGTGAAGCCAGGCCAGCTCCAGTTAGGTCACTGCTGTTAAGCAAGGCATAATACTCATATTGAAATAACAGTACTACGTGATGTCTGGCTACTGTTCCCCAAAACAAGTTCACATCTGCCTAAAATACCACAGACAAATCCCTGTGGTTTAATCTCTGACCTTATTGTTCTGTGATATTTTCAGTGTGAAAGAATTGATGTTGACCACCATATTATACTGTAGAAATGTGCTTTTCTGCAAGTACTGCTACTTTCTTCTTATTGTCCCCACACTTGCATCCTCGCCAAGTTTGCAGATGATATGAAATTTTGAGGAGTGGCTGATGTCGCAGGTGATTGTGCTGTCTTTCAGAGGGACCTGAGGGAACAAGCTAGAGAAATAGACAGGGAGGAACTTTCTGAAGTTCGGCAAATCCCTGGGGAAGTCCTGGTGAGCAAGTTGAACATGAGCCTGCCATGTGCCCTTGTGGCAAAGAAGACCAACAACATCCCGGGCTGCATTAGGAAAAGCACTGCCTGCACAGTGAGGGAGGTGATTTTCTCCCTCTACTTCCCCTCCCCGCTGGTAAGGCCACACATGGAGAGCTGGATCCGGTTCTGGGCTCCTTAATACAAAAGTACAAAAGAGAGAAGCTACTGGTGAAGACAAGTCCAGTGAAGCTCTGCAAGGGACTAGAGCATCTCTCATGTGACCAAAGGCTGAAAACCGGGACTGTTCATCCTGGAGAAGAGAAAGCCCAGTGAGCATCTTATCTATGTATACATATATCATAATGACTACTGATATGGCAAGAGGACATGGCTTCAAGTTGCACCAGCGCAAGTTGAGGTTAGATATTAGGAAAAAATTCTACACAGAAAGAGTACTTAGGCATGGGAAGAGACTACGCAGGAAAGTGGTGGAGTCACTATCCCTGGCAGTGTTCAAGAAGCATGTAGATGAGGCACTTAGGGACATGGTTTAGCAGGTATGATATTGAAGGGTTTCCAGTTGGACTCGAAGATCTTAAGGGTCTTTTCCAACCTTAGTGATTATATGGTTCAATGACATTATATGATGTAGGAAAGACAGGATTGGCCTTTTCTCAGTGATGCCCAGTAACAGGATGAGAGATAGGAAAAAACTTCACTCTGAGGGTGGCTGAACACTGTAACAGGACACCCCATCCATGAAATCTCCATCCTTGGAGATATGCAAAACTCATTAGGGCAGAGTCCTGGGTAACCTACTGTACCTTGAGCAGGAGGCTGGACTAGACAATCTCCAGAGAGGTCCCTTCCAATCCCAACTATTCTAATTCTGTGTTCTAACTGATCCCAGAAGACCTCCCAGCTCATGTTGCACCACACCACAGGTAAATCAAAGGCAGCATCAGAAATTCAACATATTCCTCCTCTTTATTTGACTAACATTAGTTAAATAATTTCAAGACTGAATGTTTTGTCTGATTGTCTGTCAAGTCTCTTGAAAGGAAAATTAACATTTGGTCTCCTTAGAAATGTATAAGAAAAGCTACTGAATGTTTTCGAATATAAACAAATTAAACATAAAATGCATTTGTGCTTTTTGCAATACTTTCTTCCCATTAAACAGTTAATACAAATCTCATAATTGCTTCCAGTTTTGTTAGTAACTTTTAACATAAGTGGAGAGAAGGCAAATGCCTTTTGGAACTGAAGCTGCATGCCCTTAGCGACAGTAGTGTGCAAGGCAAAGAAAAAGCATGTGAGACTGCCCCAGCAGCAGGGTACTGGCTCACAAGTCAGGAGCTTCCACGAGCTGCCAGTTCAAAATGGCCCTTGTCCCTCAACAGCCTTTTTCCTCTCCCTTGGCACTACCTCATCTTCTAACCCTTTGCCATCCCTTACCCCTAACAACAAGAAACTCCTCCTATTGATCCTGCAGAGAAAGGCAGTTGAGAAATGGCAAATAATGTGAAAGAAGAGTAAGGGACATTTCTCAGGCCAAATTGTGCCAGAGAGGATTCCGATTCCTTTGACAAGAATTTAAATGACTTCAATGCAAGTAATGTTTTTCAGATAAAATAAAAAGACGGAAGTTACATGCATTCTTTTCATTACACAGCCTGTGGCAAGCAAAATTGCCATGCTTTCTATCAGAAAGATCTAGTTTATGGAGTCTAATTTTGACCCTTTGCAGTGTCATAGCCACCAAAGCAGTTTTCAGACACTACAGGAGAAGGATCTGTGACAATTTGGAAGGGCATTAACAAAATGTCAACACACAAAGACTTCGACAATACAAAGGAAACACCACAGCAGTCTATGGAACCAGCAGAAACACAGTCTCTCCCAAAACCAGCAAGGAAAACCTAGATACATGACACAATCTAATACCACATTTCTTTATTCATATATAGCCTTTTGAATTTATCATAGAATTTTATCTCATATAAGGACTCTCAGAATTTGTTTCTTAGAGACTCTGATATATAGAAACCCACCATTATTCCCTCTCTTTTTTGCCTGTTTTCTCAGTTGTTCAGAAGAATTGTAAAAAGAAAGAAAAAAATGAGGATGCTATGGGGAGGATTGAGTTCTTTCTTCACGTAGCTTCAAGCAAACCTTAGTCTAAGGATTCATTTCTTCCTTTGCTTGGCATTTTGTTTTGATATGCTGCTGATGATTATTGCCATTTTACCTGCAGTGTCACTCTCTCCTGCACACCAATAGCAGCAAAAATTGTCCAAAATCCTGATGTTTTCATCTCCAGCCGAAAATACACAGAAAAAGCTATGGAGCTATGCCAATCATGAATAACTTCTTCCATAATTCAAAAATTCATAAAACTGGGAAGCAGCTGTATCTCATTTCCCAAGACCAGCTGAAATTCCATCCTGTTCTTCCAACCTGTGCAGCCTTGTTCTGCACATCAGCAGGGACACTGGGAAGCAAAGTCTTCAGAAGAACATTATACAATATTAAGAGTATTTGGAATAGTAAAACAAAACACAATACTCAGTGTTGTGAAAAAATCAAATAATCCTCTTGCCAGGGGAGACAGTGTCATTAGTGCTATTGTTAAGTTAATTTACAGATCTTTATATAAAAAAGGAAATATAGGTTCACATAAGGCAGTAGTAACATCAATATTTAGTAGAATCAATTTCAAGTAAACTGTATCTTTTTGCCTTAATCCAACTATTGTGGTTTGTCAGTTATGATAATGTGCACGCATTCTCATAAAACATCTTGCATAACATAAGTAGAGCTGACTCAACATTTATTGAAGCATAAAGGCAATTTAAATATGAAGAAACTGAGACATTCTGTTGGGAATAGTGGCTAGCTGAGGACTATAAATGTTGTATAAACCTTTGCCAGAATCTGTTCACAACAGCCATTTGCAATAATACGGTGGTCCCTGTAACGTACTATATGTGAGGCTGCTCCTAGCATGAAGACAATGTGAGGCTTCAGTAAAATCCAACAATGTGTTACCCCACTGAGCCCTCTATAAAACCTAATTTTATATTTTCCAATAAAATTCCATGGTGCAGTTATTCTATGTCACTGTTTTTAGGCACAAAAAGAAAACTTGCTCAGCTGTAGCCGTTTGCTTTGATGCTTGAGGCATTCTGGTAACCACTTTCAGTTAGCTAAATTTGCTCTTGTTTTTACATGCAAATGAGGACAATAAACATGAATTGCTATGTGTAGGTATGTGTGTTTCATAAGGTCTAGATGAGAATTATAATTCAATAGAAGAAAAGGAAGAGATGTATGCAGTAGGGAGTCATCTGCAGTGATTATGGAATTTGACCCTAGGGTCAATCATTGTGGTCTATGGCAGTAGCTCTTTACTTACACACTTAATTTGAGGGACTAATTAAATCACATTGCTAATATGAAATATTCTGCCCCTCTCCTATCATCTCCCTTTAATTCATCCCTAATTGGAACCAGTTAGGACATATCTGACAATTTGTTTGTTTGCTTTTGGTTAAAACAAGCAGCTGCACCAATGACAAGATGTCTTGCAGAGAACATATTGATTTTAACAGGATTTACAGTGGGAGACATCAGACATTCAGGGAAGACTCTTGGATTGTTTCCAGCGACAGAGACATGATTCAAATCTTGGTCTTTGTGATCTGAAAGCCACAATTTTATTTCCTGAAAACATACGAAAGGTGTGGGGGTTGTTCTAATTCAGAAGAAAAACAAATTTTGAAACCTTAAGAGGTTTTTTGTCATTTTTTTGGAGATGGCAGAATTGTTGATTTCAGTCCAGCTGTTCATCCTGTGAGGATCCTCTTGAAATGTAAACTATCTGACAGGGATGGCAGGCTGTCACAGCAGCAGCCATTCTTTCAGTGAGTGCTTCTCCTTCTGTTTCAGGAACTGACCTTTGGAGAGATTCTAGTTAAGAGCAGATTATCCTCAAAGGACATTTAAGTCTTAAGTATTTTTCTAGATTTGGGCCTAATGCTACAAATCCTTGTCCTTATGTGCTCTTTAAAGATCTAAGACATCCAGGCTGAAGTCAGAGATATTTTTACGAATAATGTTTTGCAGGATTTTAATTTTAAAATAATGGTTCTACAGTGATCTTTTTTGATTGCCTCTCCTCATGAGAGGAAGTACAAGGATGTGGCACCAGACCCTCTGGGAGACAGTTTTGAGTGGACAATGTCGTTCAGAAACAAAAGCCAAATACTGAATGTTGATAACAATTTACAGGTTTCAGAATTATCCAAAGACTTCTATTAACAATACTTAAAAAGAAAAGAGAAAAAAAACACATGCAAACATGTGCACAAAAACACATACACACACATTTTGTGTGCACACACCACACAAAAATACATTGCAGAATCCAGCATCTACGTGCTAGAGGCTATGAAAATTCTTTCTATAGTTTATTTTACATCTTTCCAATTTACACAAAATAAATTCTACATTTTTTACAGTATATGCAAAAAAACAAAGTTGAATTTTATGTCATTTTTTCAAGCATACTCTCAATCATTTGTGCAGATTTTCACAGGTTTAACACAATCACTGCAGGTGAAAATCTTAGTCTATATTTTTACTTTTATGACACTGAAAATACAAATTAACAACTCTAACTTTCCTCAGTCATGAAAATCATAGAATCATAGAATCATAGAATGCTTAAGGTTGGAAGGGACTTCTAGAGATCATCTAGTCCAACCCCCTGCACATGCAGGGTCACCTAGAGCACGTGGCACAGGACTGCGTCCAAGCGGGTTTTGAAGATCTCCAGAGCAGAAGACTCCACAACCTTTCTGGGCAGCCTATTCCAGGGCTCTGTCACCCTCACTGTTAAAAAATTTTTCCTTAAGTTTATGCGGAACTTTTGATGCTTCAGTTTGTGGCCATTACCTCTATTTCTGTCGGTGGCCACTACTGGAAAGAAGCCAGCCCCATCCTCTTCACTCCCTCCCTTGAGGTACTTATATACACTGATTAGATCCCCTCTCAGCCTTCTCTTCTCCAGGCTGAACAGGCCCAGCTCCCTCAGCCTCTCCTCATAGGGCAGATGTTCCAGGCCCCTGATCATCCTCATAGCCCTGCACTGGACTCTCTCCAGCAGCTCCACATTCCTCTTGTACTGTGGAGCCCAGAACAGGACACAATACTCCAGATGTGGCCTCACCAGGGCTGAGTAGAGGGGCAGGATCACCTCCCTCGACCTGCTGGAGATGCTCTTCTTAATGCACCCCAGGATGCCATTGGCCTTCTTGGCCACGAGGGCACACTGCTGCCTCATGGTCAACTTGTCATCCATGAGGCAGCAGTGGACGACTCTTTAGCCATATGCACTCATATACCATGCGCCGGACCAGAGTCCCCAGCCTCTTCAGCCCATGTCTGCAGATGCTGACATACAGGACTGCTGAGGTTTTCTCTGATATTAAGGATGCAGTTCTTGTCCAACAGAGGGAGAGCAGCCCATGCTGCTACTGAATCAAGGTGACCAGGGGGCCTTGCGTTCATAGTTCTTTCCAGAGCTATAGTGTAATGTCTGGGGGACCACATGCCAATGATTTTAAGAATGGTAAAGAGAATCTTGCTTCATGAAACAAGAAATTTAAACAAAATAACACCAAACATTAAGGACATATTAACAAAATTGAGAATATTTTCTGAATGATAGTCATTGAAGAAGACAGTCCGAGTGTTATTATGTCTTAAAGGTATTATAAGGCTTTTATGCACACACAGGCTGACATGTATGGAGATACTGCCATTGACATTTGGGATAACTTGCAGCATGTCACTTCATTCTAAGCCATCTCCTAATGACCTGAGCGAAGTGAGGAAAGCGGGCATGATCCTTAAGTATCGTTAGCTTAGTGTTATCTTGTTTTCAATATCCTCGCCAAATTTTGGAATTACTAGATACATAAAATTTAAATAGTTTGGTGGTTACTTCTTTTTAAGCCGAGGAAATATCTTATTAGTCTTATCACATGTTCAGTTACTATCTGTAACTTTCCATAAAACTTTTTGCCCAGGAACCATCTCTCAAAGATTTTCACTAGTCAACATTAATAAAATTTTCTACTCACAGCTAATGAAGAATACCTTGGTCTTCAGAGGTTAATGAAACAATCCCTCCTTATACTAACAGACCAAAAATAACAATAAGTATTCCTCATGTCCTAAAAGATCCTTTTTTACTTCTTTATTTCTCCAAATATTTCACTTGCCGTTCTCACTCTGTCTGTTGTATTTACCTGTTCCAGCTTCTATGAGTAGTTCAGTGACTGGCTTTCACTAATGAACTGTGAGACTGAGAACAGAGGCTTAGCTTGGAGCTTGTGTTCTGTAGCTTTGTAAGGAACTCTACTCACTTCCAAGTGCAAATGTGTAGAACAGGCATTCCAGCAGGAGAAAGGTGGAGAGCAGTGAGGAGGATGGTGTTGGCCTCTTTTCAGTGGTGGCCACCAACAGAACTAGAAGTAATGGCCACAACTGAAACACCAAAAGTTCCACAGGACCTTAAGGAAAAAATTCTTAACAGTGAGGGTGACAGAGCACTGGAACAGGCTGCCCAGAGAGGTTGTGGAGTCTCCTTCTCTGGAGATCTTCAAAACCCACTTGGATGCAGCCCACATGCTCCAGGTGACCATGCATGTGCAGGGGGGTTGGACTAGATGACCTCTAGAGGTCCCTTCCAACCTTAAGGATTCTATGATTCTATGATTCTATGATCCTCTTCCTAAATTCCTTATCCACAAACCACATTTTATTCATGTAAAGACCTTATCAACTCTTTCAGGTGTTCATGAAACACAAATTGTTGAAAAAAATGTTGAAGTGTTGAATTGTTGAAACAAATTGCCAATATACTCCAAGACCATTTGCCCAAGTTCATTCTCTCTAGCAATTCAGAGAGATGCATAAAGATTATTCAGATCTGAAATTTCACTTCTTACACTTTAATGACAAATGATCGCATCTTTGTGGTGTTTTTCATAAACAGGAAAATGGCAAAAACAAGCTCTTATACCCCATATTTTAAAGCAAATTTATAATATGCTCTACTTCCTGCCTTCTTTTTGTTAGATTTTTGATTTTCTGCCCTTCAAGGTGGCAAATATGCAAAATTTTTTATTGGTTGGTGTGCAAGGTTATGAGTATTACTTAATCTTTCCTGCTCTTACAGGTACCTTTCTCTCATGCTTACATCAAGATAGAAGTTTGGCATGTCCTGCATGGCTCTGGCAAGAACTAACAGGATGTAATTTTAGGATTAATAGAGCATTAGCAAATAGGATTAACAGAGCATTAGCAAATGACAACAGTTCAAACCATAGACAAAAAAAAAGCGACGACTAAGACAAAGCAATTATTATGTTATGTTGTTGTATTATAGGGCTATACAATCTAAGGCATTGCTATATGTATCATCACAGCCTGCGTCCTAACACGGAGGGGTTAATTGTGAAACAGTTTGCAATTTAGCATAACCTCATGTTGTCACAGAGAAATCTCTTTAACATTATTCGTATACCATTGCCACACACACTCATCTTTTGCAAATATATTCTGATGTTCTTCAGGCAGTGCTTGACACAAAGAAAATCACTAGACCACTGGAAATATTTGTACATACAATCAAAAATAGCCAGTGTTTCCCTAAATCAGTTTTATACCTAAAAATAAATCCAGACTCACAAATCAAGCTTTAAAAAAAGTTTCTGCTTTGCAGAGGTCTAAAACTAGCAGGATGCAAGGGCACATATGGGGAAAACATGATGTGTTCAGAAGGATGGTATTACAGCAATATACATTTCCACCAACAGCAAGCAGTAAGGTTGAACACATATTTATACAAGAATAGTAAAATACTGAATGATTTAGCAGAAAGTGAAAATGAAATACAGGAAGTAGGCCAACAAAATAGAAAGAACAGTAGTTAGTTAGAAATTCTACACTGAGCAGCATAGAAAGGAAAACGTAAATGAAAGGAAATTCCTAGGCTTTAGTGAAGCATTGCTGACTTTAAAGTGAACATTTCAATGGATTAAGTTCTGGTGAACTTTCTGACGTTTACATTAAATGATTCATTAGATACAAATCACTGGTTCAGAACCTCCTGAAATTCAGAGTAGGTATATTGTAGGTCCGTGGTAAACAGGAAATAAAACAGAAAATTTCTTTTTTTTAACTTTAGTTTCAGAAATGTTAAAAAAGACAATATATGAAATTTGCTAACTTAACACATGAATTAATCTTTATTGTATCTTATTTTCTGATCTGTAGTCTATCTTCATGTTGTGGGATTGATGGTATGTGTATTATATTGTCTAATATTCAAAAAAAAATCCATCTGGATTAAAATAGATCATATTGTAAAAATTGAAATCCAGCATTGTTTGAGTGTGGCTACATACATAGAATTTAAATGTCTTCTATAAAAAAGATTTCCTTTGTACAGCTATGAAGACCCAAATAATGTTGCTTTGCATTTGTGCTCAACTGCTACTACTCTTTTATTTATAACCATTTGTCACAGAACTGTATTGCCAAGCAATTCTTCCATTTTGTCTAGTTTATTTTAAATGTTAGCCTGACTTGAAGCTTGCAACATAAGTAAGGTCTGAGATGGCTAATGTATTTTACTTTACTAGCTAGGTAAGAAGCCGTTCCAGCCTGTTCCAGTAACAAAACAAAACACAATTTGTCTGAAGCTGATGTTTTCTTTTTTGTTTCTGACTGCCATAAAAGACTATTTTTCTATATTATTAGTCAATTAGATGTTCTGAAAAATCAAATAATTTATGACTAATTGAACAGTTAAAAGTTTTGTTTCTCTGTGCAGTTATATCTGACAACTATGTTAGGAGTACTGTGTGTGTGCCTGTATGTATATGTGTGCTTTTCCACATTTTGGCAGTCAGATGCCTTTAAGAGACCTTAAAACTATCCCTTTACAAATACTAGTCTTCAGATTTCCTTTTTCTTACCACTGCTGAGTTGTTTTTAGCTCATTCAGATGATCTTGGGTGATAGTTACTGGTTGCTGGTTCCCTTTTTAGTAATAATATCAGGGTTATTTTTCATTCTATTATTTGTCAAGCTTTTCAATTTGGATTAAAAAAAAGTCAGAGTCAATGTGTCCCTTTCAAAGCTTTTTCCTTGATATCCCTTGAAGCTTGTTTAGCCAGCACTCACCCTTACATGGAGATTATTGCACTGCATCTTAGGATTTGAAATGCATTCATTTTATTCTGACTGCCTTTTATGTGCTAATATGAATCCAAAAATCGTGTAAGACTTGCATTTCTCAGAAATGGTGTCTGATGATTAAGTGCTGATTAAATATTTCTTCAGAGGAAAATGCCAAGATATTGAAATCATGCTAAATGAAAAAGAACACCTCATTTAGGAAAAAAAAAAAAAAAAAAAGAGAAAGCATCCATGCAAAAATACTCTTCTGCCACCTTGCTAGAATGGTTTATTTCTCATGTTTAAGTTTTCTGCTATGTAAAATATTTTTTTTAGTTTTTCTTTCTGAATTCAAAGCAGAATTTCTGATTAATCTTGGAGTTTCCTACTTGATGGAAATTCTACATCCCTACCAGAGACTTCTTTTTTTTTTTTTGGACCATCTGGAGACCAGGTATCAGATGATAACCTGTTGGTGAGAGCTGTAGATGTTTACTTCTGTTCCACTCTACAAAAGTGAGTGACCAAGAACAGCGACTGATGTGGCAGATTGCTAGTACTGAATTTATCATTACTGAAACAGTGGTTGCATTCAGTGTTTTCATTTTGAATGGTAAGTCCAAAATGGGTGCAAAATTCATTTATTTTCCCTTAAAAGGCATTCCCTAGAGTGTATATCACAAGCGGAAAGTGGCCTTAAGCCTATTTTTTTTTTTTTGTTCTTTTCATTCTGCATTGCTCCAGTGGCTGGAATAAACTCCACACAGTTCACTTTAGGGCATGGTATCACAAATACGTCAGCCTGACAATTACTTGGGATGCTGCCCAAAGCGGCAATTTTTCAGCACTGCTCAATTTGCTTTATGCATACTCTGGACCATGGCTCTAGGTAACTTGTGAGGATGGCTGCCTCGAAGCAGCAAACTATAACTGCCCTTCCAGTTGCAACTGCATCCCCCAAAGTCTATGCTGCTTGCATCACATGTTGATGTTTGTGAGAGATGCCCAGTGGGCATCATGTAGAGGTACCCTAGGAATATTCTTTCAGCAGGGCTTCACAACTCTGTTTGCCAAATTTTCAGCCTTGGAAAGGAAAACTTAGTAAACCTGAAAAGTCTTGCTGGTGCAGGCTTTCAGACTTGCTGACTAAACCCATGTGGGCTTCCCAGCTTGGAGTCAGTCTGAAGTAGAGAGGCCAGAGAAACTCTCAACCTGAAATTCCTTACACTGCCATCCAGAGCACAGCCTTCAGGAAAGACGGCTCTGAGACCAGATATCTTAAGAGTTCAGGATCTCCAGCAACTGGTTAGGCAGGCAGAATAACATACTTTTGCTCTCAGTGAACTTGCTTCATCCTTAACATTTTTTCTCAAACTTTTCATGTTTAACAAATCAACAATAATCCTTTTCAGCACAGAACAGTTTTAATAATGAGAATTTAACATTCTACCAGTGTTGCTCATTAGGCAGTTGAATACTATGCAGTGTTTCTGATCTGACAGAAAAATTCCCTTTGCTTTTCTTATAGAGATTTGTTCAAATAAGGTGCAGAGGCTGACTCTGGGATGCTTTCTGTATGAGTTAGGGCAGGTTTTGAATGCATGATTTTACTGGTGTTTGTCAGACATATTAATAAATCTTCCATATGTATGCTGTCTACTCAAAAAAGGCAGGCCTTCCTATACTATAATTCAGCATTCTGAAAGCTGTTGCCAGTATGAAAAAAGCAGTCCATGAACTGATCACATTTACAATGCAATGCCATTTAATGCTAATTAATTCAAAACAAATCATTAAGTGAATAAGCAGTGATGGAAATGCAGATTATATATAAAAGAAACCATTAATAATAGCTGAGAGATAGAACAGACTGCCTTTGAAGACTGCTAAATAAATTTTACAGTTGTTTCCTAAAGATGATAAAGGAATAATGAAGTCACTTCTGATGCTGAGGCTTAATTATATGGCTAACCAGAGCTCTGTTCCAGATGATGTATCTGCAACTGCTGAGCCAAAGACCCTTCAGCTAGTGGTCAAGGGGTTTATGCAGTTATTTACTGCCTTGATTGGGCAGATTTACCTTTTCCAAAATGGTTTTATAAGTGTTTAGTAACTCAGGTCAGTAAGTCCTTTTCCTCTGTCCCACCCCAATGTGGATAAATATTTAGGAATACTGAATAATGTTCCCGTAATTTGATATCCCAGGTCACAGCCAGAAAACAGCTAAATTGTTTAAAAAATCAATTCAATGCAGAAAAATAAATCATATCACTTGCAAAATTAAGGATTTCCATAACCAAAGCATCAAAGTGATGACTTAGAACTTAGATCATCACCTAGAAGACAAGTTCCATCTCTGGTTGCTAGATAGAGAGGATATCAGACTTTGATTGTCTTCTAGCAGCTGAAATACAAGTACATATAATGATTTGCAATTCTTTTTCTGTAAATTTCCATTAGTCAGGTCAGGGGATATCTATAAAAAGAAGACCTTGCAAAAAAATTATTCAAAAAATGTTTCCAGTAAATATCTATTTTCTTTATAGTTCTGTTGCTGTCCTGACTGATTTACCTGCAGAGCTTTCTGGAACTTTGCTAGTTCATAGACTATGAATTTGAAAATGTTATCACATAATAAACTCAATAGTCCACTTTCAAATAATATGTGCTCAGGACTATTGGGAGTATATTAGGTACTTAGTGAATGTGCAGACAACCTGACTCCTGAACACAAAAATAAATGGATTTCAATGTACCTAGTACAAGAGGCTTCAAAGTTATTCTTTGTATAATCTTCACAGCAGAGTCAAGGGTTTTCTATTTGCTCAATCACTTACATACCTCAGTCTTCAGAAATAACATATTGAAAATAAAATATTTTTATAATCTTTTTCAGATCAGTAGTGTTTTCAAGCATCCCACAATTAATATTTACTTGTTTTTATATTAAATTTCATGTTCACTTTTTACTAAACCTATTTTTCCTTTTAGAAAGGATCTGCTCTATTTCAGAGTATTATTTTCTTTCTCATTGCTCATGTTGAGCCCACAAAGTCGAATCTGGGACATACCGATCATTCTGTGGCAAAAGCCTAATGCCATCATAAGTCTCAGTTTATGACTTCATGGCTGAAACAAACAAAAGAAAAAAATGAGATTGTGAAAGCACTGGCAAGATCACAGAAAACAGTGGCCAAACGTCCCTGTCATGCTTTATACACTACAAAATTCTTTCAAAAAAAAAAAAAATCCATCCTGACATTTTTAGAAATCTATATTTGCAGTGCTGTAGATAAACTGCTATTATTCCCTACAAATCAGAGTCCTCACGATGTGCTTCGTATCAGGCTGCAGTGATGGAGATTGCTTTTATTATATTAATCACAGTTACCATGATAGACTTTTGTATCAAACTTTGATATGGTTATACACTTAAAACCATTCTACTGAAGCTATCAGAATTAATTTAGATTTGCATTGTTCATTGCTAAATGTAATAGTAAACACAAGGCAAAACTCTACTGTGAGCCATGTTCATTCACTCTGAGTGTAATTCAAGTACTATGAACTAGGGTGTGGGCTTTTAAAAAAACGAAACAGCTAACAAGATCAACAGTTAGGTCATTGACTTTATTTGTTTTTGCTGGGATCTTCTACAGGGTATGGATTGTGCCTGTATCATCCAGGATTATTCCAAATAGTCTCTGAGTACAGTTCAGAATATAGTCTGGGACAGCTCTTCAGGGAGTCTCTGGATATCTATCACAGCATGCACAGGCACCAGGGCAGATCAAAAACTGAAGGGGAAGGGAAAGAGGAATCTGCCCTAGGCAGTGCCTGGATGTTCACAGACCAAACATTACAAACCAGTCTGTAACAGCACTTCTGTAGCTTGCTAGCTCTAGAGTGGATTGAGCACAGCAAATGGCAATAGCATGTATCCTGGATTTTGTCTGGACCAAAAGGAACTCCTCTGGTCTCAAGAAATCAAGCATCTTTCTTTTGTCTACTTTGATAGTACAAGAAATTGCTGGAAATAATGTGAGCCTGCTGACCAGAGCATTGTTTTTCTAGAATGATGGTGAAAATTTGCGTTTCAAGATCTGAAACCTTCATGAGGAAATTCGAGGGCTGTGTAGGACAGAAGGAGACAGATCTGGTGCAGATTTACCCGTATGATGCCTATCAATTTGTATCTAGAGATGAATTCAGAGAGCAAATGTTAGCTACCTTCACAAAAGGAAGTTAACTAACATACAGGCAAGTATGAAAATAATACTGTGGAAGTGTATTGCTTGACAAAATGACTCTTTACATTAACTAAGCATAATCCTACTAGTTCCAAATGAGTGCCTTATTATAATAATGGAAACTCATCTCTATAGTGAGAGAAATGACACATACCAGCCTTCCTCCTATTTGTGTATGTCCTGAGAGAACGAATTCACCTGGCCTCCATTTCACCTTAAATATATCTCTAAACTGAGTCATTTGTAACCCATCACTACAAAGGAAATCATGTTTTCATAGTGAAAAACACTGAACTCTGAAGATGCTGTGTCATCTGATAAGCCATATAACTCTTCACACTTTAGACTGTCTGCTCTAACCTACTCCAACTGTAGCCCACAATTAGTTCCTCTTCCAGCTCACTTCCAACTATGAGGACCACACAATTTTGAGCAGTATCTTCAGTCTTTATATTAATTAATCTAAACCCCATCTTACGCTGGCCACCAGCATTCACTAAACATACAGACACCAATCAAACAAGCCTCCTTTCTGACCCTTAAGCTCCTATTTCCTCCAGAAATAAAACAAAATATGCAACATTTCAATTCTCAGACTTTTGTTTCATATTCCCCAAACTTTACCCTGAGCCTAATCCAAGCCATAAAATGAATACTCACTATGAGCCATTCTTTCCTGAACCTAACTTAAAATAATTTTTTTGCCCAGGAAATCAACCAAAAAAGAAAAGATAGATTAAAAAGAGATTTATAAGGAGAAAACACAGACCATGACTAACATAAATCTCTTTCATAACACTAAAGAGCATGCAACCTCAAGCATTTTAAGGAGATATTTCACTACCCATCTCTCAAACCCTGACTCCAACCTGGTTTCTAAATCCAGTAATGGTCGGGGCTGTAACTTTCCAGCAAACAAGACACAAAGCATCAGCTGTCTTTAACATCTTTCTTAACCTTGAAGCACATAGCATACAGCAAAAAACTGCCTTCTTCAGTCTGTAGATCTCCAAACAGTAGCTCTAATCCTACACCTGAATTTAACCATGATCATGGAAAAAAATGTGACAAAAAAGAGAGCAGAGTTGGTTTGAAACAACTCAGTCTTTTTTCCTCATTCTGAGGGTGAGGCACCAAGTATTGAACAGTGTTCTTCAGTCATTACATTCTTCCAAATAACCTTATCCTTAAAATAATTCTAGCCAAGGGAACTATCCATCCAGTGAAGGAAACTTAAGCTGTAGACCACAATTGATTCCAGACTTCTCTTCAGTCTTCCTCCGGAGAGCAGCTCCGTGCCAAGAACAAAAAAAAAAAAAAAAAAAAACTAGACACCAATTTCTGAGTTGTAAAACCACAACCTGAATACTAATTATGGCAAAAGTATGACAAGAATATGCAAGAATATTCCAAATTCTTGTAAGCAGAAGAGAATTGACTGCATTCTTCAAGATTTTATATTCCCAAATCCTAATCCAAACCTAATCCTAATGCTACCTACTGTCACAGGACCCATTCCTCCAATTAGAGAACATAAATTATTATCAGAGTCAACTCCAGCCTGATTTCAGGAGAGGGCTTTTTTTTTTTTTGCCAATATTTTATATTGTTTTGCACCAGAGAAAAAGGTCTTCTCGCCACATTGAGCTAAACTTCTGAATCAAATTAGGTTTTAAAAAAGTTTTGTCCAAAGCCACTCTAGATAGAGATTCCTAAGAGTATTTTGAAGCATTTCAAACTACAAATTTATTTTATTGAATCAGTGGGAGACACTGATATTCAGTCAGTAAAAAGGCCCAGAGGAGCACTTGGACTACTGAATTTGCAAGAAGGGAGGTAAGGAAAAGTTGATCTTGTAACAAGCAGTGAAACTACAGAATAATTTGGACTCTGCAACAACAACAAAGATCTGCACAAATGTCACTTAATTGCACTTTTTCACTAGGATGAGTTTGGAAAAGGAATCATGACAAAGTTTCCAACACCAGAATATGCTGAACCCTGTCCATGTCCAGGTGAGAGCTGTGAGGGATAAGGATCAGTGGTGTGGGGAATCATGCCCTTAACTACTCTAGGTATTTAAGGTGCTGCCGTTGATAAAGATAATGAAAATGGTCCTCCACTGAGTTTTCTTCTGATGAAGCTTATGGAATTCCCCCTTTTGCCTTACCTCCCTTCATATGACTATTCAGAGAGGTGCCATATTACTAACAAAATTCTTGAAAGGTAGAATGAATTAAACCTTAATAACGAGAATTTTGAGCTACATACAAAGAGATAATTTATAAATGCTATTTAAGAGAAGTCACATTGATACATTTTACCGATGGAAACTGGGGAAACGTCTGATCAAATGTGCCTGGAAATTGAGGTGTGAATTATTCTCAGTGGGAAATAAAGTTATGAAAAACATGAGACTGTCTATTTCTAGGGATTTGTGGTTTTGTGTAAAAATATCATCATCATAAGATCATCATTAACTTTTTTTTTCTTTTCTTTAGGCAGCCGTATAGGAGTCAGCAATCACTATTTCCAAAACCAAGCTATTGCCATGTATAAATAAGTTTGGTAAAAGGAAAATGCTCTGTACAGCAAAACTCTAGGCAGTGGGGGAAAAACATAAAGATGTGAGTAATAAGTAGATATCGTTTCTGTGCCATTTATGTCTATTTAAACTGAAAGAAGGGAAAACCTCTTTTCTGCTCAACAGTCTTCAAAGAAGCCTTTGAAAAAAAAAAATAAATCCCAGACAAATGATTCATGCTGTGCCGTGACCCGTAAGAGTTGCTATGCTTTTTTCTGTCCTCTGAGCACAGATGGCAGGAGCAGCAGACATACCGTGTGTCTCTGGCATATATTTCAGCTTGTGAAGTTGAGCACCTAATCTTTGAGGAGGAAGAGAAGAGGGAATATATTATTAGAACCCAGAGAATGGCACTTTCCAAGGGTTGTGCTTAGCACACATACAACTTGTATAAAGTACTATGAAAACAAAAACACTTCTCTTCCATACTAGAAAACAGCTGTACTGGAGACTGATCCTTTTGAGAGAAAAGCAAAATGGTAATAAGCAATTATCTGAAAGACTATTTCCTTCACAATAAATAAATGAATAAACACATAAAAACACATAGGCCTGGATCATTCTTTCTACTTTAACTGAAGATATTTTCAAGTCACTTGGCAATTTTGCATTTAAAAAAAAAGAAGAAAGACCTAGACCCCTTGTAACTCTTTTGTAGGTAATGTGTCTACTGCCAGTATCAGGACATGCCAGTTGCAAGGGCAAAGGCTATTCTCAGAAACTGGACTCTTAATCACACAAAACCAGCTTCCTGGAGCTATTTAATATAGACATTGCTAAATTAAGTAAAATTAACATTTAGCACTTATGAAGGATCTGTACATCCTCATGAATGATCACTGCAGTTGTGGCATTGTGGGGTGGGGTTATTGGAGTTGTTCTGTGATGTACAACATGACTATATCTATCTGTGACATTGAGAATTGCTAACAGTGGGAGTAAATAAGAGGGGTGGAGAAGTGCGTATACCATATTATTTTCCAAAGGCTATATGGAAAATCAAACTACATACATACTTACAGTTAAAACTTGTACTATACGACATATACATTTTGCTTACCTTTCGTAAGCTACCCTGGAGATGCCCAAAAATGTACAAACTATCTAACCTGGCAAGCAATAGCTGAAATTATTACATAATTTTAACACAATAATTCTTTCAAGGAAGATGTCAAGAATGTAAGATACAGTAAACACTGTTTGGGTATAACAGCTTGGTTATTCAAGCCGCATTCTTTAAGGTAAAATAAGAAACAAAAACTAGGAAACAAAAAAAAATCATCTTGTATTAAGGCCTAAAACTGCACTGGGAAATGTGTTAATTATGTATATTCCTCAGCAAAAAGTAGACAAAATCACTAAAAGAGATGTATTTGGGAAGTTTCCTCTGACCTAAACACTCCTATAAATTATAGAAGAGCCATTAAACAAATTTTCTTTCTGTGTTACAGATTTCTTCAGCCTACCGTATTCTTCTTGTCTGTTGTGGTTATCTTTCTAAATTCTTAAGACAAAAAAAAAACCTCAAAGGCTCCCTTTTTCACTTACACAGCATAAATTACGAATTCATATAAATAAAACCTTCAACTGAAATGATACATTCCAGTCTCGAAGGAATCATATTTTTGCAATTACAACTGTAGTTTACGCACATGCAGAATTCTTCTCTCCAAAATGAAACCTCAGACAGCTGTTGCTTCAATAAATTAATTTTAATTTATAGTCACTTACAGTAAATGGTAGAAATACTTTAAGCACCTTCGGGGAAAAAAAAAAGACATTGATATGCTGATTGTGTAATTCTAACCTTGTTGTTAATCCTTCTTTGTTTGTAGTAAAACAAAAGACAAAATAGACGTCATAACGGATTATTTGCAATGATCATCTTTTGGAATACTGCATAGCTACATGTAAAATTCTTGAACATAAATACCTGTTGCTCATCTACCTGGTAAATTAGCTGCATCACTTATTCCTATACAACGCATGAACTATATTAAAATTGAAAAATATATATATTAACATTTACTTCTGTGTCATTAAAAGTTCTACTTCTGGAAAAGCTACAATATTCAAAAAAACACAATAAACCTGGTCGCAATTTTGTTTAAATAAGTTAGATTTATTTTATTTTGTTTTAAAATTTGTGTATTAAAAATGATCTTATTTTCCACTGGTATGGATTAAACAGATTTTGCATTCCTGAAGACATAAGAAACTCTTCTGGAATTGATTATACCTTGTTTTTAATCATTTTCTTCTTATTATTATTATTTTATTTAATGTCTATTCACATCAGCTTAACAATGCTTTTCAGCATTATATATATATATATATTGTTTTTAGTTTCTGTGTTTGGTTTATTTATTAATGTGGAATTATCCTGTAAATTATTTGTTTATTTATTAATGTGGAATTATCCTGTAAATTATTCTCTTCTCATTTAATAAATAACTTTTCTCTCTGAGGAGATAAAATCCTCAGCATTTATATATAAACATAATGATAAAACTGTGATGTTTACCAAAAATAGACTTCCAAAAACAGCTTAAGAAAATATATTTCTCATAGTTTACTCTGTGCTTTATTCTAAGAGCCATACATCCTGCAGGATGTTCTAAGCAGCAGGTGAGGAAGACTTTTCTTCTTTTTTATGAAATCATCTTATTCAAATAATAAATCAATATACATCTTTTTCCAAGAACAGGTCCTGGTATAAGTTTTTAGACAGTGTGCAAAGAATAATATTTGATACTTTTTATGCTGTGCTTCCAAAGTATTTAGATCATGTAAATTACTAATTTTTTTCTTCTACCTATATGGTTTGTATGCTTAGCTTCTTTACTATGCTAACTTAAAGGAGGCAGGTCACTTCTCGTCTCACCTTATGGGTAAGTATACGGTTATGTATTTATAGGGTGGAATTCAACCATATTGCAGAGAATTCAGGACATTATTACACTGGCCTACTCCTCAGAATAAAACATAAATAAAACTATTTATGGAATTAGAACTATTTTAAAACCTATATTTACATACTACTAAGAAAAAACTCTTGATTTTTCTACCCAATAAACTTTTTCTTGTTTCTGGTGTTTTGCAAAGCTGGGGATAATAAGATCAGTCTATCTACAATATGACTACACCTATCATTTAAAGCATTTTGTGTTGAATTTTTCAAAATTGAAACAAATATGAATAATATTCATGTCTTATCACTCAGCCATCTGCCTAGAAAAATAAGTAAATGTTAAGAAAAAATTACTATCAAAATACATTTGGACTGGATGCTCAGCTGGTGTAAGTGGCCTTGCCAAGTCAAATACACACACCTACACAGAGCTGTCCCGTTGAAGATCTGGACTTAATTGTTTTTCCATTTTTATAAAGGTCCTAATTGTCATATAATTTATAGCCATGTGACACCACTCTGGCTGTGTAAAAGTGTCTTGCTGTTTACTTTTTGGCTCCTTTTGGCTCCTTGGCTCCTAGCAGAGGTATTTACTGGGGCCTTCATGACCTGCAAAAAGTCTGAAGCACAGGGTGAAATCTTGGCTCTATTGAAATCAGTAGCAAAATGTTGCTGCATATACTGAAGTTAGGATTTTCCCCACAGTGTTAGAACAAAACTCAACAAAGCAAAAAAAGATATATGTTGCTAAATACAATTTGTGAATGATGACATCCTCAAACAAAGCCTTCAGTGCTAGCTATGGGATTTGTACTAGGGTATCTGCAAGATGTCTGTGCTTTTAAGGTATATTTTTATATTACTAGCCCTACTGAGAGTATAAAAGCACTATTTTTTAATATTGATAAAGTATTTGCATTTAGTTGTTTTTTGACTATGTCATCACACACCTTGCTTTATGATCTGCAGATTTTCTGATGAAATCATCATCTTAGAGCAACTAGGAGACAGTTGGTTGCCACCAAGAAACTAATTCCTCCTTCTGGCTATCTAAAGTTTTGAAGAAAATGGACAACAAGTCTGAGTAAAGGAGGGAAAAAAGTAACAGTTTTGCAGTTTTGCCTAGCTGCATGCATTCAGATCATAAACTTACTCTGAGATGTACGGAACGAAAAAGAAGCAGAAGAGCCCACTCTGACTACATTCAGGCTGGAAATTTACCCAGGCTTCTTAGTGAATTTTCACATTTTTTTTTTCCCTTAACAGCAAAATGAATTAATAGCAAAAATAGGCAGATCTTGATTATTCTTCTCTGACTTTCCCAGTGGTCTGAGAATGAGGAGTGAAATAAAAACGCATCAACCTTACTCCACAATTGATGTGTTTAATTAAGTTGATACAAATCTTGAGCAAATGTGTACAATTTATTGCAACTGGTTAAAATGCACAGCTGATGAAGTTAACTCCTAGAAAGTGGCACTTGGAATTACCTCACATCCAAGGGAAATTTAGAGATGGTTGAATAAGTAAATTGACTTCCACAGAGACTCTCAGTGCTGCACTGGTGAGACAGAAAATGGAATCTGACAGAATCTGCTAATAATGCTGCTAAGTAAAAGGCCATACATTTAAACTTGAAATTTCCCATGTCAATATGTTCGAACCAGTCCTAAAAGCACGAAGAAAATATATTTCTTATTTCCTAGAAATAACAAGGTTGGAGGTCTACACAATTCTCACAGACTGATCTACAGCTTCAGTAAAGGGCAGCTCAGGGATTTCCTTGATGGTATGTTTTCAAACATGAAAAATGGTAGAGGATTCAGAACTATAAATATCTGAGTTATGGAAAAGCTGCTCAAAGAGTTTAGTTCTTTTTTCTCGTTCTTTCTTCCCCTCTCCCCCCCACCCAAAAAAAAAAAAAAAAGTGATATGATTAATTACAGATCAAAATCACTAAAACCACATTTCTCTGTAGCAAAGAGTGCAAGATTGGATGAAGTACTGTGTCACGCAAGAGTTCAAGGTAGATGATTCCATGGAGAAGAAAGGACAAATATGGTCTCTGCAAGTCAATTAGCAGATACAAATGTTGTCAGGCTGCGTGTAAATGCAGCCTGTTATATTTGCCAGGAAGGAAATCCTCAGTCTGCCACAGATGAGTGAATGTTTCTTTGGACATCTCTTTGGAAATCTCTTTGTTGTTATCCCCAAAACTTTACTGAACATAGAAATATCCCTCCTGCAATAGAGCAGATAATACAGTACAGTCACTAGCTTAATTAGGGAACAAATTGTTGTAAGAATATATGGTTTCTATGTGTTAAATGAACAGCAGGAGCAATAAAGTGATTTTCGTTTGCTTTTTTTATTATTATTTTTAATAACTGCATAAATAACTTATCTTCTGTGCAGTCATGTAGAACAAATGTTAATAGAACGCTTTACAGTGCAGGGTAACATATTTTATAACGTCCTTTTCTGTAGGAAGTAATCATCATCTCTTTAAGTAATTGTATATTTCTCTCTCTAATAAACATGAAAATCATCTGCAATGATGCTTGAAACAGTGTAGAGTATGTTCTCTGTCTTTTTGGCAGAGTTAACACCACACCCATGGAAAATATTACATTTTAATGATTCCAGAGTTTGGTTTTACTCTGATGGGACTCTGAAAGCCACGTTAAACTGACCAACTGTGATTTACAGCTAGTTTGCCTTCTGTCTGGAAACTGTACAAGTGAGGTATTTGAAACAGTAGCTGTTTTCCTCATTCATCTGTTTTGGATCAAACTAATCCCACGTTTGGATCAAAGATAACAAAAGTTAATGTTTATTGGTTTTTCCAAATATTTATTAGCTATTACACAACTTCAGTGCCACAATGACATAAAACATTTCAGCTCATTAGGAGGAATTGTATTGTGAGTGATAAATTACAAGAACACATTTTAAAATTTCCATGTAGTGAGAGTCACTTTGACTCATTAGAAAAACAATTAATCCATGTTCAGAAAGGACAGATACAATACTTCCCAAATTATCGTTTCCACAGCAATCTGAAGCAGGCTTGTACATCTGTTTGTCTTTCAATATCATCTCTTGATTAGATTCCAGGAAATATAAAATAATAAAAATCATTCTTGGTGTTGCCATGCTCCTGATTTTACTGTAATCAGAGTAGAACTCAGGAAAGTATTATCAGCCAGTAACGCCCTACTAGATGGCGAAACTAAAAAATATTAAGACCCCAATCTGGTATAGGTGTACAGTCGAACCAGCTCTTTTGTCCAGTGTAAAGCAGATTTGTTCAAGCTGTATTGTATTGCAGTTGATGACGTTCTCTTCGCATAAGTCAAAGGAAAACTCCCATATTCTCAAGAGAATATCAAGATATACCAGCAATGTTCTGGGTTTTCCATATTTCCCTACTTTCATCCAGTAAACATTCTGAGTGGATGACATACCCAAGGATTATACCTCCTGACATGGGGATAATCTTGATAATCTTCTCAGACTCTATAGCACGGAGGGACTGTCCCCTCTTTGAGGATATTTTGAAGCAAAATCTTAGCTTTCAAATCTAAGTCACAACCAGAGCTCTCTGAATACATCAATATTTATTTTTGCAATTATATAGTGTAAGAAGATGGCTGGGCAGTCTGCTGGAGGTGAGGCTGCTGCAGCTCCGTGTTCCTGTCCTGCCCTGAGACTTCCTGGTCCCACCTGTCTGTGTCCCACCTGGCTTTCCACCAGCCCTGGTCCCATCTCAGCCCATGACAGGGCTGTTGGTCACTGCCCTGCAATGCCACAGCGGTGCCACTTCCAGCTCCAGCTCAGCCCAGACCCCAGGCGAACATGGCAGTTCACCCCTACCCTTGTTCTTCTGCTCTCCTTTGCTTCATGCAGCCTTTTGGTTTTGTTCTTATTCTCAAAAGTTATCGGAACTGCCAACTAAAAGCAGATCACCATACCCCAAAAATGAAATTTCCACAGAAATTTCAGGTGCTATTAGAAACTCAACTCTGGCATGCTACTGGGAGCAAATTGAGTTGATGTGCCAAAAAAAAAAGGTTACTGATAGTTGTTCTGCTCTACCATGAGCCCTTCAATCTCCTTGTTTATATATCCTTATACCTTTTAGGATACCCTTATATCCTTTTTAGGACATAGATAAAAGATAAAACTTTAAGTTCTTTAATTTGTAACTCTACCCCAAAAATTAGATCATTTTGCTTTGTTGAACATATTCTTTAGCACTCAGGCTATTATTTTGGTTTCATTATGGTCTGAGTATTAAGTATTTCTTTTTTATATATTTATTCCATTTTCTCTGGAAGCATTCTTCATACATAGCAACAAACATATATTTTAATCCAAGCTTTTGATATACTGAAGGAAACTATTAAAATTTGCAGGACATTCACTCCTGCGTGAGTATATTCTCACTAGAATATATACAATGTGAGGTAATAGTTGGTTCTACCCATATTTTACCTCACTCAACAAAATCATATTTAAGGAACATAATGACAACACTTTGGTTCAACTACTATATCAAAGAATCATACTTTGCATTAACAACTTGGCTTATATTGAAATCTGAAGGCTTTCCTTTTGGAGTACTGATTCTTCCAGTGGCTGTATGGAAGGATTTGTTTGCCAGCAGCAAGACTTCCAGAAGCAGTACTTTAGTTTGTTGGATTCATAAAAAGCTTACACATTCTCTGTTTATGAAAGGTTTAAAATATACCTAGTTTTTGGTGCTATTTGAGCTTTTTTATACCATTCTTTCTGCACTTCAGAAGTCAGGAAACAAGTATGCTTTTCTATTTTGGGCAGCTCCCAGAGAAGCATGGTACTCATTTACTCTGGAGGTTTGTGAAGGCCATGGAAATGATACAGTTCCAGCAAGTATTGAATATCACACAGCTTTACAGAATGAATGATCCAAAGTGCAATGAGTCACTGCTGACAAAGGAGTTATGCCCAGCAAGGCATAAGAGTCTAGTTCCTAAACGTCTAGTACTTGAGGTTAGTTACAAGACAGAATCATCTGAAATGGATCCACCAGCCTTTTCCTCCACAGAGTATTCACACTTCAGGATCAACTATGCCTGTGTATGCAAGGAATCTGTGAATCCGACCTTTCCTGAGATACAGCTTGAGTTTAGAAATCAGTTAAGATTAAGGCAGTTGAGACTGGCATCAGCAAACAGGACAGCCAAATCCCTGGTGAAGGGACAGAGGAAGAGGAGGTAGTCACATGAAACATGTTTTGTACTTGGCCCTATGAACACTGATCACATTAAACTAGCTATGCGTTTTAATGCAACATTCCCTCTCATAATTTCAGTACCATAGTCCACACATACAGCTCACATAACAGACACTGTGCAACAAAAGACACAGCAGCAGTAGGGATCAGAAGAATAATGAGGTTAATTGGATTGAGGGATTCCTTGATGAAGTTTCATATACACCCAGTTAAAAGTACAATCACAAATTGTACAGAACCAGTGGTGTTTCGCCAGATTTTTACAGAATGATACTTCCATTAGAAATACAATTTTTAGATGGTGTCACATGAGATAGACTTCAATTATGCAAAAATATGCTCATGTTTTCCTTCAAAGCTTAGAACCAAGGATGTTTTTTGTCAGAGGCCCACAGTAAAAAATTCAGTTTTGCTTAAGTGATCAATTTTGATTGAAGACATCTTTAGAAAATCCTAATGCAATTGCTGCATCTAGTAGTTCTGCAATGCTATAATTTAAAATATTTGCAAAGAGCACTGCTAAGCTTACGCTTCATTTCTAAGTCTTTAGGAAACTATTCATTTACCCAGATATATGTACCAAAGGATCTTCATGATTTTGGACATGTTGAACAATGTGCGATAAAATTCTCCTTGGTGCAACTGCCTTATTTGAAAGATCTTCCTTTTCATGTCATATTTTCAGTAGTATGTAATTTATTATTGCAAATATTGCAATATGGTTGTTGTGAAATATGCATATTAAGTTGAAAAATAAATAGCCTCAATACGAAACAACAGTTATGTCTTTAATAAGACTTATTTTTCTTTCTTTGTGTGAGAGATGGGGCTGAGATCCAAACTCAAAATTGGCTGACAAGAGTAGAGCTTCTCCAGCTGGGAAAATAAACCTAGACTGAAGCGTTCAGCTGAGGGCAGATAACTGGAATACTATAGTAAGAAGTAAAACTGAGTGAGGTTCATGTTATACATGATTTGCATTGTGTAATTTCTCTAGGAAAAGATAAAATATCAAATGGGAATTTGAAATCAAATAGTTAAAATATCAAATGGGTATCCTATACAACTAAGATTGAGTAAGATCTAGCAACTTTGACATGAGCATTATAAAATCCTGTGGTAGTCAAATGATAATTAGGATATATATAGGAATTATTTATATTATAAATATTTATCAGGGTGGTGATCAGTGGTGCCGAGTCTAGTTGGAGGCCTGTAGCTAGTGGGGTCCCCCAGGGGTCAGTCCTTGGTCCAGTCCTGTTCAATTTATTCATCAATGACCTGGATGAAGGCACAGAGCGCTCCCTCAGCAAGTTTGATGATGATACCAAACTGGGAGGAGTAGCCGATACCCCAGAGGGCTGCGCTGCCATCCAGAGGGACCTGGACAGACTGGACAACTGGGCGGTGAAAAACCTCCTGAAATTCAACAAGGCCAAGTGCAAGGTCCTGCACCTGGGGAGGAATAACCCCAGACACCAGTACAGGCTGGGGATCGACCTTCTGGAGAGCAGCTCTGCAGAGAAAGACCTGGGTGTCATGGTGGACGACAAGTTGACCATGAAGCAGCAGTGTGCCCTTGTGGCCAAGAAGGCCAATGGGATCCTGGGGTGCATTAGGAAGAGTGTCTCCAGCAGGTCGAGGGAGGTGATCCTGCCCCTCTACTCAGCCCTGGTGAGGCCACATCTGGAGTCCTGTGTCCAGTTCTGGTCTCCCCAGTACAAGAGGGATGTGGAGCTGCTGGAGAGAGTCCAGTGCAGGGCTACAAGGATGATCAGGGGCCTGGAACATCTGCCCTATGAGGAGAGGCTGAGGGAGTGTGAAAATGGAGTGAATTGAGTTCCCAAATAGCGTAATCACCTATAAGCTCGACTCTGGCAGTATCGGATTCATGAACAGTCTGTCAACTGTAGGTCCGATTGCTTCCCCCAAAACAAGTAGCCGAGTTCACAAACAGTATGATTTATTCAAATGCAACATTTACAAAGCAGGTTTTGGATGTCAGTACAGGAAATTCTCTACTAGAGCGTGGGGTTTTAGCTAGGTCTGATGTACAAATGTGCAATCATCACTCACCCCAGAAGATGGAAGAGGGCTCTCAGTCTCGAGTCTCCTCAGGCGGCGTCCTGACGCAAGGGGAGGAAAGGGGGATCAGCACATCAACTGATGCAGAATTTATGATGGATTCTTCCCTCTCACTTCTTAGTCTCCTCAGGCAGCGTCCTGACCTGAGGAGAGGGAAGGGGGCTCAGCCTGTCGACTGACCCAGGAGTTAAGATGGTTTCTTCCTCCCCACTTTTCATCCTTAGTTCACCTTTTATACTTTTCTTTACATTCAGGTGGAGCTTGAGTGACTAGAGTCATACTTAATATTATTATTGATTGGTGAAAAAGTTTCTTGCTTTCATTTAAAGCAGTCTACCGAAAATCCAGAGAGCATGCTCAATGAGGGGTGGTCGTACCTCGGAGGCGGGTAACTTTTGGGATGGAGGTGTGGTTTTCACATTATAATGAGCAAAGTTCAAGCAAAGTTCATCTGAAAGGAGTGATTTGCCACCTTTGCTGGCTCAGCGCTGGACTTCTTATCGTATATCTCCCATTAGACAGCCGCTGTGCGGCTTATCAGCAGCCCAGTACAGGGAGTTCAACAGAGTTTGGCCGCGGTGTCTTCACCCCGCTCCATCCTCCGTTACTCCCCTTTGCAGCTGTGAGGAGGGCAGGTTGTGCTGCCCAGGGAACCGTGGAGGAGCAGAGTCCATGTGCACCAGCCATCCCGGAAGTAGCAACTGTGTAGCACCCCAAACAGGCCTCTGTAATGCCAAACCTTCTGTTAGGCCCTAGTTTTCCTCTCAGTTCCTGCTTTCAAACAATTCTTCCACAGGGGGCTGGGCCTGTTCAGCCTGGAGAAGAGAAGGCTGAGAGGGAATCTAATCAGTGTCTGTAAGTACCTCAAGGGAGGCAGTGAGGAGGATGGTGCTGGCCTCTTTTCACTGGTGGCCGCCGACAGAACTAGAGGTAATGGCCACAAACTGAAACACCAAAAGTTCCACAGGAACTTAAGGAAAAAATTCTTAACAGTGAGGGTGACAGAGCACTGGAACAGGCTGCCCAGAGAGTTTGTGGAGTCTCCTTCTCTGGAGATCTTCAAAACCCGCTTGGACGCAGTCCTGTGCCACGTGCTCTAGGGACCCTGCGTGTGCAGGGGGGTTGGACTAGATGACCTCTAGACGTCCCTTCCAACCTTAAGCATTCTATGATTCTATGATTCTATGATTTGTGTAAATATCTTTCAGGATCCTGCCTTTATAGTAGAAAAACAATTGCAGTTTGATATTTCCAAATGAAAAAAATATGTGTATCCTTTTTGTGTATTCCTGATAGGAAACTTAAATTGCAACAATGACAAATTAAAACAACTTTGAGACAATATAAAACTAACTTGTCTAGAGAGGTATTTTTTAAAGTTCTTCAGTACGTGCTTAAGTACACACAAAGTACAAGATTAAGGGAAGCTACTTCTGATTCTCCCAAACCATGACATTCTCATGCACATGATTCAGTGTTTTGAAGGATGATGATAATTTTATATTTTGTTGGAAGTCCTGGCAGAAAGACACACAAGAAGTCTTTTAACCAAGCTTCCTTCTTTAGCACATGTACTTCCATCATCAATAATCTATTGCTTCTCCTTCTTTTTGCATTAGTGGAAATCTCCAGTTTCATGACTCCACAATGCTATGATACCATATTCTGTATTCTTGGCTTGAAACACCTGTAACTTGCTAGAGATAAATTTTTCAAAAGGATGTGGAACAAGTGGGCAAATTTGAGCAGACAATTTTTTTTTTTTTCCCCTAGTGACAGTTAGAAACTGTGGTAACACCTTCATATGGCCTGCAGGGGACTGGTGAGCGCAGTGTTGGGGGAAATAGTTTGATTTCTGTAGTTCATTGAAGCATCGTGACATGGAGAAAACTCACTTTTTATGTAAAGAGAGTCGGGCATACAATTTCCATGGCTCCATTATTTTCTGTGATTGGATATTAAAGGCTAAAAGATTTTTCTTCTCTGTGAACCTTGAGGTGCATATTAGGACTGAGCAGACTTTTTATTAGGGAAGGTTTCTTGAAGTTGTCAGAGAAGTGATTTGATGCTGGATTTGAGCTAGGGCTCAAAAGGCACAGTACTGGAGTGGAAAGAGATGATGGACATTGCATAAATTCCTGTAATACATTGTGGCAGGGAGTTGTCAGCCTCAGTACTAGTTCTTCACAGTCTACAATTAATATAGTTCCTTTTTGCTTGTTGGCTTAATCATTTAGTAATTCAGCAACATGGTGTATATTCTCATATGTTATTCTGTACAGGTTGTGACCTCGCAGTTCTGTACCTTACAGTTTAGCATGGAATCCCAATGAATGAAAGGTTCCATCATTTATTTAATGAAAGCAGTTAATTCCTTCTCAAATGTTTTCAAATAGTTGGCTTTCATGTGGGCAAGAACCTTAGCTATTGTTGATCTCCTTGTCCTTCATTTCTTTAATTTGAATTTACTATTTAACATGTATACCTACATACTCTACACTGATTTTCAGCTATTTAAGCAATAAAACTATTCATTATCTGATGAAAAGTGTACCAGTAAATCTTTCTAAGCATTACCATTATCAGGGTCATAAACCATTAACATAGCTAATATCCTAAAATACCTTTCAATCTCAGAATATACAGTTTCAGAAAGTAGTTAGCAAGGGGTCTAGCCAAGATCTGTAATATCTTGCATGAGGCAGACATATGGAAATTGGCCAAAAATTACTATCAGACCTTGTTAATAAATTGTAGGATGTGTCTGTTAAATTTAATTGCACTTAAGGCACAGGGTATACTAATAAAATATTATTAAACATTGTGTGACAGATGTTTATTTTATTTGCAGCAGGAGAAGATTTTCAGATATAATAGCAAGTATTTAATGTTTGTATAATAGTTCACATGAACATTTTATTTGATTTTTCAATATTGCAGCAATTTCCTGCTTCATATCCCAAAATGACATCGCTAAATCTCCTATAGAGCATTTTTTCTGTTATGAGGAAATATAAATAAAACTCAGCATAAAAACAAGGTCAGCATGCTCTTTCCTCTGTAGACCACATACACTGAGAAAATTGAGAAATACAAGCGGGAATTTCAGGAACTGAAGCTAAAAGTCTTACACTTCATGAGATGTGAAGGAACTCATTTGGTTCATTTCATGTTTGCTTTACCCAAACACCTCTCATCGCCCATCATGGCCATTGATGCCTTCCGTGAGAATAGACACAGTTTTATTTGGAAACATTGTTTTTGACAGCACTAAAACCAAACTGGACCTTTGTTTCTTTCCATCAGAGGAACCCAAGTCCTGTACATCGGATGAATTTTATGGTAGTCACACCTAACACTCCAGCAGCAGTTTGCTGGTTACTTGAGGGAAGATTTTTCCTTTGAGCCAGATCCCACCCCAACATGTGGCTCCCCCAAGATGGGTCAGTACAGTAACCTGGATCCATGTAGGATGGATCCAGTAGATGCAATGGGAAAACCTTGCTGAGTATGGATCAAGTGCCAAGTGAACAGGGTACACAAGAAAGGGAAACTTATTCTAGTTATCCTTGTGGGAGTAAATCTATGGGTTTGTTTCTAATATCCTGTGCAAGATCGTTTTTTATGCTACTGTTTTAGATATATCTGTTTTTTCTTGTGTTTAACTATTTTATGATTCATTGACTCTGTATTAAATGGCTTTATAGAATACAAATCCTATGATTTTATAGAATATAAATTCTACCCTTTACACTAATCATTATACTTCTTAAGGCAGTAAAAAAAGAGAGTAACAAATACAATAAAAAATATTCTGTGGTGTTCAATATCAGTCAAACGCAGGAGAAGAGCAGAAATATAGGCAGACATATTAACATATATGATTTTTTAAAAATAAAAAGCTTTAGTATGTATTTCTCAGGACCTTTAATGTGTTAATTATACATTTTTAAGTATTTTATAGGGATCAAATAAAAATTTCACAAGTTTTTTATTGCAACTATTTACTACAGAATATATTTTTAAGACTACAAACTGCTATCTGTAGCTCTTTGGTTTGAAGAAAACATCAGCAGATTTTTATTTACATGTTTATCGTGTGTCTTATTCTGTGTGTCAAGGTCAACAGGTGCTCATCACACAGAATCACAAATGTGTTCTCCTGTCTTTGCAATTAGGAGTTTCTATGTTGAAACAGGATATGCAACCCTTAAATTGTACTGATCTGTGCTACTGTACACAGACTGGCAAAATCTAAGTGACCTATTAAAATGATATGGACATGCTAAAAGTGAAGATGCTCATTTGGAACTTGGCTACTAAGAATTTGACTGTTAATAAGACTTTTCTCTACTCTTTTCTTCTCTACTCTTTTCTGTATCAGTCACAAATTTTGATGCCATAAATGCATCATTTTAAAATTCTGTTGAAAACAGATATGTGGAAGGACACAAAGCACAAATACACAGTAGTAAAAAGGATAGAAATTACTTTCTTATGAACCTTGAATTTTGAGGTTATATTTTTTGCACAGGACGATTGAAGGACTGCTATTTATTCAGAGTGGAATATACAGCATAATTTCACTTGCATAATAGAGCAGCATATAACAAATAATCCCCCTGTAAAATGAAAATCCTTTTCCAAAATGGTTCATTCTAAACATTTACAGTCATATTTGCATATTAAGTTGGTGATTTTTAAATTTAACTTTTTTTCTTATTCATTTGAAAATAAGTATGTATCTCATTAATTGCTTGAAAATATAATAAGAATAAAACAGGTTGAATACAGCCTAAAATGCCTACATACAGTAGAGGAGACCTAGGCAGTTTGTAGTATCTGTGGTAAACTGTATTTTTCTAAGTGTAAAAATCTGTATTTAGTTTGAAAGTTATTTTATATGTAATGATATTTTAGTGCAAGTTTTGATCTTCCAAGAACAGAGGAAATACTATGTTCCACAGGAGAGTTAGACAATACAGTGGATTTCTTGTATTCAAGAAGTAGCTAAAGGTGTTAGCGAATGTTGTAATCAAATTATTAAGTCAGAAAGAAGAAGACCAAAACATTAACTTTGATATTGCATTGATTTACATATGAGAGTCACACAGACGCAATTACTTACTGATGCATTCTAATGAGGAAGCAAGATCCTTAGAGAAACTATCCCATTTTTTAAAAAAAATAAAGTCACATTATAGCAAAGTACTTAACCAATATTGTAATAAACAAAAAGAACACCCTAATGAAAAATCCTGTTTGATAATAGGATTCATCTATCAAGCATGAATATTAAATCAATGAAGAAAATGAATGAGAGGGAAAGTAAATAGAAAAATAATGAATGAGAGGGAAAGTAAATAAAAAAATAATTCTACTACAGTGTAAAACAATGTACCATCTAACAGAAGCTAAATCGATATTAAAATATGACCAAAACTGATTCAGAAATGATGAAAAAAATGCTACAGATCCCCTTCTCCCTAGAACAGATAATGAATCATTTCTCAAGTTACTTGATAAATTATTAGGATTATAGTTAATAGCCCCATAAGCATAGTATTTTACAACCAAACCTGAAGCTACATGAAATCATGGTCATGCACAAGGATTGCAACTTTCCCAATTCCTGTGCCTTCAGAGACTTAATGTTTTCCAGATTTAGCTGTTTTTATTGGCTCTTGGTGTATGAGTATGCGACCAGCTCTGAACTTCTGTGTCAGAAATACAAAGAAAAGTGCATGGAGCCCCCTTACAATCATCTGACATTGAAAACACAGGAAAAAAAAAAAAAAAAAAAAAAACTTTTTACTTCACTAAGGTCTCCATAGGGTTATAGTGGACTGAAAATCATAGGCTTTTGCCATACACACCAGATGACTAGTATACCATACCCTTTTGTCATTGGAATTAAACTTAGTACATATGGGGTAGAATAAGAGAGCAGTCAAGATTTAGAAAAAAAAAAAAAACAGTATACAATGTTCAATCATCATTTCACAGACTATTTAGATCTTTTAAGGCAAAATATATGTATAAAGGAAATGACTTGAATAGTAGTACACTTTTCAGCTGGCATTGCATGTAGACTGCATCTGTAGTCCTATATTAAAGGAAAAGCTTTTTCTCTCTAGCTTTGGCTTGTGATCTTCCCTAAAGTTAATCTTATCATCTCACCTATGTGTGAAACTCTACTGCTTCTGTTTGATACTAAGAACAAACTCTAAAGTAGGAGAACCTCAAACAATATAGATTTGGAATTTTGCCAGAGACAATGTCACCATAAATACCACTATTTGATGATATTATCAAAAAAACAAGCTAAGTGTATATATGTATATGTAAGTATATACGTGTATATATGTGTACATGTGTACATACAAATTATATATATATATAAATCTATATATGTGTGTTCTTATATATTTTATGATTCATTCCCTGACTATGAAATTGTTGTTTGAATTGTATCGCATTCCAGCCTTTGTCCAGTGGAAGTGTAGTGTTAGAATGGTAAATTTTAAAAGTGGTAAATTAGCCTTTTTATGTTTTTACAACAAATTTTTGAACTGAGCCACATACATCGTTTTATTTTTCTGTAAAGTATTGATAATGTGTATGTTTGGCATACTTTGTCATGTCATATATTGACGAGGTACATTTGAAATTGTCTATTCACCCTTATTCTGGAGATAGAGCCTGAAAGCTGGCAGATTCTAAAAGCTCTCATAGACCTCAGTGGAAAATATGCACTAATGATCTTGTATGTTCAGGCCCTTAAAATCTTAATAATCTGAATCAGTCTTGAACAATTACATAAACAAAGCAATAAAATCTTCGGTATAGTGCCCTGCCCTACCATTCTCAGTGACATTTAATAAAAGCAGAAAATATTTAATCCCAAATGAGAATAATAACATTGGAGAAGGTGCATGACTGAAAACAGAATTCATGGTTTCAGTCAGCTAGCCAAGACAACAAGGTCATCTTCTCCCTTTGGCTTTCAGAAAAAGCTCGAGCATGCAAATCCACAGGTCAGAGGAAATGATTACCAGGAGCAAATCTGCACAGAGCGCTGCCATTTGGAAGCTTATGAAAATTAACTTTTTGATCATCTCAGCTCCACTAGTCCACATGAAACAAGGCACACTGTAAAACCATCACAAACAGTGCCTCTTCTCCAATTATCAAATCAAAAGAAAATAAATATTTTTATTCTTTGTGAAAAACAAAATGCAGATTTTATTCCTGCTTTGTGTTTCGGGGCAGAAACAGAAGGAAAAGAGGCGGCGTTCTGTCTCAGACATATCTGCAGCTTTGGGAGAAAGCAAAGTCATCCAAACAAAGTCCTTGTTTTTTAAAGGGTTGATTGACAACCCAGGCAAAGCTTCAAGGCTGTGTGAGAGAGCCCAAGCGTTCGGGGACGTCGCCTCTCTCCACGCAGAGCTGCAGCAGCAGTAGTCTCTGATCCCCTGCCACATCACAGCTTTAAGTGGCTGCTTTCCACACCAATGGCACTGACACTTCTCTGGCTGCACATCTATCCCCAGCCTTTGCACTTACAGTACCTGGCACCCAGCCCTGCTTCTCCTTCTCTGGATTTATTCCAGCACTGCTTTTCCTGGTCATATTAGAGCTCTCCAGCAGACTCTCACTTTTTTACTTCCAAGATGTTTTTTCTTTGCTTATACAGTTACTGCCTCCTGCCTTATTGTTGCAATAACTGCAGACAAGACATTTTCTCTGAAGCAAAATGCCATGGAAGAGAAATATGGAATGGTTAAGGGCTCTAATGGAAGAAACAATGTGTGCTACTTAATAAAGAATAATCTTTAAATCCACCACTAGACTGTAGTAGCAAGTATAAAATTGTAACGAATGACTGCAAGAAAGAAAGAAAAAAAAGACAGTTATTCTAACAAACAGTCTAGAATTTTTCTCTTAGGCTTTTCTTAGGGATTCCTAGTGCACAACTAAATAGTTTAGGTTCAGTTGAAGAAAAGCAACTGATACCAGGTCTTTTAGGGTTTAGAGGCTTTATGAAGCCAACGGAAGCCAAACTGCTGAGCGTATTTTTTCATCACAAAAGTATCTGGGTTAATTTCCATGTCCTGGGTATTGTTGACAATTACTTCTTCGAGCTATTTGCATGCAAATGATGCATTATAGTCCTCCTTTTAAATGACTTGAACATGTGTTTATTTTTAAGCCCCCTGGCACAGGCTTTCAAAGGCGGCTGCTGCCTGGTGCTGGTGCAGAGTTGCTGCCTCCCAGAGCCAGCGGTGCCATATGAACCCGCACTCGTTCTCCAGAGCTGGGGTCACACTTCAGCCCATTGCTGAACACTGCGCTCTTATGATGTTTCCTATTGCTTAGAAGCATTCAGCTTTTCCCTCTATACAAATGGGAAAGAAAAAAAAAAGAAAAAAATCCACAGCTCAGGCATCAGCATCCCCTCTGACATGCAGTGCAGACGAACGAGAGAGTGGGAAGTGCAGAAGCCCCCCATAAACATAACCCCGTCAGCTAAGCAACAGCTTGGAGCTCCCAGGTGTCCTGCGAATAAACCACACGCCTGGACAGAGGATGCAAGCTCTTGCTTTAAGGGATATGGAGGCTCTACTGCCTATTTTAAGATCCCCCTTACTACAAAAGCAGCAGATTCTGATTCTTTTCAAAGGAGGTCATGCAGAAGAGCATCCAAAAGTCAGCAGGACTCTTTCCAATGACAGCAGGGGAGGTTTTGACAATGGCCTTAGTGTGCAGAAGGATTTGAAGCTTTCTGCTGTATATTCTATCTATCCTCTCTTTCTGCTTGTCATTTGCTTGCTACCTTCTCCTGTATTTTGCTCTACATTAAGAAATGCAGTTCTGTTGTCTGCATTTGTCCCTTTCTCTGATTTTCAGATGCAGACAACTGCTTGCTACCTTTCAGCACTGAACTTGCTCTGCCAAGATATTGCCAGTCTCACCTATTTACCATTCAGATGAATAATCTCTCTGTCAATATGCAGGATCACTTGAGAATATTGGGAAACTATCAGTCACCACTTGAATACTCAAAATAGCTGTGCTGTAAAAGCTTTTTTCTTTGACAGTATGAATCGAAGGGTAACCTCAGCATTTGAGTGGGGTGCACAAACACAGGATTGTGAACGAGCACAAATCCAGTTTTATTATATCATCAAAGGAAACAGCATGACTGAGATTTTGCCTTGACTTTTGCCGGTTTAAGCTCTGATATACATAGTGACTAGTCAAAGCTACTTTGAGTAACCTGCAGCACAAATTGCTAGCATAAGAACTGTTGGATTGTTTTTGTTTTGTTTTGTTTTTTTGTAACTCCTTCCAAATTCATGCCTGAGGGCTGGACAATAAAATGTGAATTCCTGCAAAGAAGCTGTCAGTTTTCCTTCCACCAGCTGATCCTCCAGCTCAGGAAGTCCAGAGGTGCCACCTCAGAAATCACGGTTAGCATTATCTCACTAGAAATTCCTGATTCATCTCACTGTTGTTTTCGGCAACTATCTAGGTATAAACAAACACAAAAAAAAAAAAAAGGAACTTGAGAGAAATTTACTCAAGGAATATAAAAATAAAAAAGACATATGTGTCCCAATACACATCAGCTGAGATTCTAGTGTATCTTGAAAAATTGATCAGTCATGTCATTTTCACTTCTTTATGTTCTTGAAGGCAAATTTTATAAAAATATTTAACCTGTTACAACTTGCTATATTATTTACTGCCATTTACAGAGCTGAAGTGCTCTGATGCTCTGTAAATTCTCTGATCCCTGAAAATTTGCTCTGGAAACTTTTAAAACATCACATTTAGAAAATATGTACACAAATTATACTTTTTGCTGTGAGGAGTAAGACTAGAAATGTCTGAAAGAAGCATTTCAGCTGACTGTGTGGACACAGTCTGTCTTTGGATGGAAAGGCAGACACTGTTTGAAAAATCTTCTTTTAATCTCCTAACAGAGCATCCTCACTGAAGCATCATGAGTTAAAGATGTCTATTAACCACAAATCAGGCTATGTCCAAGTTGTTCTAGTTAGCTGCCACGTGAGACACAAGGACATTGCAAGATGTGCCTCTACAGTTAGTCATATCACCATACAATTGGCTTTATTGTTTTTTTTTTTTTATGCATGTGGGGCTTTAAAGACTTCAGCCAAAATATGTCTACCAGTCTGCTAAGGTTTCTGCAAACATGTGAAATAAGTTTTCCTTCCTTCCTTCCTTTCCTTCCTTTCCTTCCTTCCTTTCTTCCTTCCTTCTTTTCCTTCCTTCCTTCCTTCCTTCCTTCCTTCCTTCCTTCCTTCCTTCCTTCCTTCCTTCCTTCCTTCCTTCCTTCCTTCCTTCCTTCCTTCCTTTCCTTTCTTCCTTTCCTTCCTTCCTTCCTTCCTTCCTTCCTTCCTTCCTTCCTTCCTTCCTTCCTTCCTTCCTTCCTTCCTTCCTTCCTTCCTTCCTTCCTTCCTTCCTTCCTTCCTTCCTTCCTTCCTTCCTTCCTTCCTTCCTTCCTTCCTTCTTCCTTCCCTTCCTTCCTTCCTTCCTTCCTTCCTTCCTTCCTTCCTTCCTTCCTTCCTTCCTTCCTTCCTTCCTTCCTTCCTTCCTTCTTTCCTTCCTTCTTCCTTCCCTTCCTTCCTTCCTTCCTTCCCTTCCTTCTTCCTTCCCTTCCTTCCTTCCTTCCTTCCTTCCTTCCTTCCTTCCTTCCTTCCTTCCTTCCTTCCTTCCTTCCTTCCTTCCTTCCTTCCTTCCTTCCTTCTTTCCTTCCTTCCTTCCTTCCTTCCTTCCTTCCTTCCTTCCTTCCTTCCTTCCTTCCTTCCTTCCTTCCTTCCTTCCTTCCTTCCTTCCTTCAGAAGAGCTACATCTGATTAAGATAAATGATAGACTTAGGTAAGAAAAAAATATGTTCTAATTAAAAAGAAAGACTTGTAAGCATATAAATATATATGCCTCTTAATTTGGGGGAAGCTATTGCAAACAAGATTGCTAGGTTATTAAAAAAAGATTGGGTATCAAGATGCTAAATACTGAAATCCACAGGAGAATGAGATAAGTCATGAGATGATAGTAGCTCTGAGATAATGAGATAAGATAAATACTTGAAAGAATGAAGACTTAAAGAGCTATTGCTTGCTATATCAAACCATGTGTTTGTAGTGCAGTCTTTTCATTACCTATAACTTATCATCCAATGAAATAACAGCTAAAATGTTCAAACATCATTTTCTAATATATTCTCCAAAATTTGCCTGGTTTTCAAATATACCAAATATCTATCATTCATATAATTTAAATTCAAAACTAAATATTGGTATAAATATGCATATTGCATATTTTCCCAAGTTACCGGCTCATTCAACACAATGTGGGTTATCAGTTTAAAACAAAACAAAACAAGGAGTTTTACTTCTGCTATGTTTGTTTGTTTTAAGGGAATATTTTAAGTAGATACCAGTGGGATTTTCGTCTTTTTCTCATGTAATCATATGTTTGTCATTAGAATGCCAGAATACATTGAATCAGTTTAAGTGTTGAGCAACGAGGAATATGCTCAAAAATGTTATACTGTGCTTGGACAGATTCAGCATCTTTTAACAATGTCTTCAAAACCATGTGGAATTGTTAAAGTTCGTTTCCCCCAACAGATTTTCATATTTTGCCTGAATTTTATTTTCTTATTCCTTCAAATAAAGAAAATCCTTTCAAATAAAGGAGAATGTTGTTTTTATTAAAAAGTAAAGTAAAGCATGTCTAAATTATTTTTTTTCCTATTCATTCAGCATTCTGTCTTAAGCCCACATTGTTGGAGCAACCAATTCCCGCTCCGAGGCAGCTGAGATTGGCTAGGTACCTTTGGTCTCCATCCCAAATTTCCATCTGGATATGTGAGTTCTGCATTCTGGGTCTCCATGTGAGGAAATCCCAGCCCCAGGGAGATGCTCCAGATCCACTTAGTGAAGCAGGATACCTTCTTCCGAAGGGAAAGGAACCTCTCTCTCCCCCCTTCAAGTACGCTCTCAAACTTGAGGGGGATTGTGAACAACTCGCATGCTGTATTCACGCACTGTGTTGTTTGTTGCTTTCTTTTTTAATGGAAAATCTATCATTGTAATATTTGACTGCTCCTCTCCATGCACTAGTAGCTTGGTTCATAATCAGCCTACTTATTTAACATATGAAACATATATGAGAATACAAAGGCATAAATCTTGCATTAAAACCCTGCAAGAACATTTGTATACTGAACTCCCCAGCTGCATGGCTTAGTGGATCCATCCTCCTGTTGCACTTCCTAAGTTCTCACACATCATTTGGGCTTAAGGAAAGAGGTAGAATGAGACGGAAGCATATACCCATTCAGCAGAATGAGGAAATGCCTGAAGCAGAAAGCCAAAGAAAGGACTCAGATAACCTCATCAGCGTCAGTGAATCCTTGGCTCTAGACCTGCTGATGCCGCTCTTCTGAGGATCTTCTTGGCACATATATCTTTGATCCTTGTAAATGCGTC